>NC_083236.1:59546877-59812916 GCF_032191835.1 Heteronotia binoei | reverse complement strand
CCCTCAGATTTGGAACTACAGAAGCACCCTAAAGGGGAGGAGGGAAAAGCGCAACACGATTGTCATGGATATTACACAATGGTAACAACAACAGGCCGAGAAGACAAGTCTTGGTGCTGAACAAAACTAGGCCAGACTTTTCTTCTCTCTCTCTCTCTCTCTTTTTCTTTTGCCCCTTCTCTCTTTCTCTCGCCACCATTCCGGATTCTGACAGCTCAGTAAATAGGTTGTTTAACCCTTTGAAAAGGGAATAAAGGAGCTGGAGACAAAGATATTCTGATGGACTTTTGCCCATGTAACGGGCAAAAAAAAGGTCTAGTCTCGCTTTCACCAGGGTCCATGATACATGTCTGCATGGATGTGTGTGCATTCTGGTGTTTAACAAGTGGGGGAAAAAGAAAAATGGGAGACAATTGCAGAGATTTTTCTTCGGTGGTGGGGGGGGACACTATTACTTAGGTTTCGGTGCTATAGAGTTTTCTAAGCATAAGCGCAGAATATTGGTTTGCTTAGATCTAAGTGCATGTTGTTGTGCCGATGCGCATATCGCATTTTCCTTCCCCCCAAAAATAAGAAATGTGCTTGCCAGATGCAAAAATCCAGATCACTTCATCTGCTCCTCACACACAAGCATAACAAATTACCTTTTAAAATATCTCAGCTGTTCCTCGTTCGTGGCTATATGTATATAGGAATGCAATTAGAAATTTCTTTTTTTATATAGACGAATAAATATTTTGCTTTTTAAGCCCCACAGAACAAATAGAACTATGAAGAAAACAGGATTGTTATTCCTTTTTTTCTTTTCTTTTTTTAAAAAATGCATTGTTCATAGTCTTTTCAGTTTTATAAACCCATTTTGGCAAGCGCTTCAATGACTCCCTGGTTACATACAATTGCTGATTTATTTATTTTTTGCCAGCCAAGTAATTTTTCATCCAGCCAGAGAGCTCTACTGTTTCAAACCTGTGGTGATGTTTGAACAGTGTAGGGCTTATACCTTTTTTTTTTTTTGGGGGGGGGGGGTCATTTAACTCATTTCATTGTTATTCAGACGGACACAGGGTGTATTTGGGGTATGTGCATTTCGGAGGCGGGGGGGTTGTATTGAAGGACTGCTTAGCCCTGGCTGCTCGGATACATCCTGCCATTCAAAAAAAAAGAGACCCTTCTCATGAAAATGCATAGCCATCCGTCCAACTCCTTCAGTTAACTATAATATTTCTCTCTCACTGTTTATGTCGCAAAGTCATTACTGGGAGTTGTTGACGTCTCGAACACTTGGCAGCGTCAGAGCACATTAGGTGGTCTTTCAATAATCCGCAGTCAAAATTATTTATTTGCTTTTATTTCTTTTTGATTTCTTCCTTTCCCCCCCCCCCTTTTTTTTTTAAAAAAAAAGAAAAACTTCCTTTCTGCCTGATGGGCTCAATAAACAATTAAAACGATGATGTCTTAAAAAAAAAAAAAAGTCCAGATGAAAAATGAAGAGTGCCAAACTCAAGGAGCAATTTGAATTTCATTTCAAACTAGGAAAGGAAACAAATGGTTTAAAATGTTTCCTTCCAAGGCTTGTTTGCTTGAAATAGCAATTGTCCCCACCCCCAGTTACGGTCCTCTTCCCAAGCCCGGGAAGAGGCTTCTCTATGCCCCCACCTACTGAGGTGAGATGGAACACAACTGAGACATGACTTTTTCAGTGGTGGCTCCCCACCTTTGGAATGCATTCTCCTTTGAGGCTTACCCTGTGCCTACCCAATTTTTAACAGAGAGGTTTCTTCCTTTTTACTGGCTTTGATGGGCTTCTTCCAACCTGAGAACGGTCTTATCAATGTTGTTCGAATCTTCTGAATGTTGCTTAATGCTGTTTTTAAGCCCTTGATTTGTAACTTGTTTATCATTTTAATGTTTTTCATTTTTATTACATTTCTTTACTTTGTGAGTAGCTTAGAGCAGGTCTCTGGAGAAGTGCCATCTTAAATGTTCCAATAAATATCTACCCTTGGCTGATGTAAACTGAATTGGAGGAATTCACAAGGAAGGTCATTCCAAAGCCATGGGGCCACTGCCAAAAAGGCTCTACTCCTTTTGGTGTATAACCAGCTCTCTGAAAGAAAGTAAAGCATCCAGAGACATAAAATATGACTGCATCAAATGTTCAAGGGAAAGAGATGGTGGAGCACTCTACGGTCTCATCCCCATCCACCAGCCTCTCATATATTCCGTTGTTTCTCAGTTTGTACATGCAACACTTAACATATGGGATGATTAAATTATATTATTTGCATTGTCTTGTAATAGGGTTGCCACCTCTGAGTTGCCATCTCTATCTTCTCATAGGGTCGCCATCTTCCTAAACAGCCATTTTCTTCTGAGCTCTGTAATCTAGAGATTGTGATTCTGTGGTATCTCCAGGACTCACCTGGAGGTTGGCAGCCTTATTCTCCATGATTGTATCCATGTTGACTTTGAAGTAAGTAGGCATCTAATGGGTTGTGCTCCCAGCTAAACAAGCAGAGGCTTGCAGCCTTTGTGTCTGTTTCTTCCGGCTCCCAAGATCAATCTTTGTTTCCTCCCCCCACCCCCTAAATATATATATATATCATCATCACTTACAATTTAGCACAATGAAATCAACGGGCACCTGCTATCGCCCCCTTGGAAATGACTCTTAGGCTGATTGCAAAAAGAAAAAGCAAATCAATTCGGGGCAGAAGAAAGAAACTTTTTTTTTTTTTAATAACGCATGCCTCAGATAGGAGATCCCCACGTTATTACAAATTATAAGGTTAAGACCTCTTGAACGAATCCTAGCTAGTTAAATATTTAAAACTCCAGGGTGGGTAACGCATGAGCTAATGAGCTTCGGGCAACTAAATATGAGAATCTTGAGGGAGACATCTTGTTTTATATTAGAGAGCATTAGTGAATATAAACCAGCCCGAGAAGTATTTAATTGAGGATTATATTGATATGAGGGGAGGAGGAGGAGAAAGGTCGGAATTGCCAGAGAAAAGATTCTGTATGTAAACTGGGGCTCCCAGGAAACATCTTTCGAAACAGATAGGTTTTCGAACCAAAAACCAGAGTCATGCTTGAAGTCGGTATGTGGACGACATGCATTGCGCAGTTGTGTTTTGAGGAAGAGAGTCACTCTGTTCTCCTCTATTTTTTTACCCTGTTTTCTTAAGCATTGTCTTCCTTTATCTGTTTTGGGAAGAGAACCACCATCTCCGGAATACCTTCTCCAAAGACAGAGTACTCATCAATTCTTTTATAGGAATCATTTGGTCTTAAAGCATGGAGGCTTGGTGCAATTTGCGCATGTCAGAAAGGAAGAAATACACAACACAAGGGTATTAAAAAGGTAAAGGTAGTCCCCTGTGCAAGCACCAGTTGTTTTCGACTCTGGGGTGACGTTGCTTTCACGTTTTCACGGCAGACTTTTTACAGGGTGGTTTGCCATTGCCTTCCCCAGTCATCTACACTTTCTCCCCAGCAAGCTGGGGACTCCGTTTACTGAGGAAGAATGGAAGGCTGAGTCAACCTGGAGCTGGCTACCTGAACCAGCTTCCGCTAGGATCAAATGCAGGTCGTGAGCAGAGGGCTTCGACTGCAGTACTGCAGCTTTACCACTCTGCGCCACGGGGCTCTTACCTATTTATTTATTTTGTGATTTCTATCCCGCCCTTCCAACAAGTGGCTCAGGGCTTACCTATGCACTAAAAGGTAACGGTAAAGGTAGTCCCCTGTGCAAGCACCAGTCATTTTCGACTCTGGGGTGACGTTGCTTTCACAATGTTTTCACGGCAGACTTTTTACGGGTGGTTTGCCATGGCCTTCCCCAGTCATCTACACTTTCCCCCCAGCAAGCTGGGTACTCATTTTACCAACCTCGGAAGGATGGAAGAGTATTAGGGTTCAATATTTATTTATTTATTTGCTTTATATCCCGCCCTCCCCGCCAAAGGCAGGCTCAGGGCGGCTCACACATTTAAGGTCACACAGTCACATTAGTGTGACCAAGTAAATAACACAACAATAAAAGCATAAAACATAAAAATATTATTAAAAATATTATTAAACTTTGTCTAAGTTTTTTTTCTTTTCTTTTTCTTAAAGAAGATCCATTCTTGGTACGCATACTGCAAAGTCAAACGCTGGTATATCTTCATACACCAAATACCATAATCTTTTTGGACTCTGAACGGGAACAGAAACAGTTGGGTTTTTTTTAAAGGCCTCAGGGTAATAGATAAAAAGATGACAATGTTCAGACTCCTGGCTTGAAGGTTCCCAGAGCATAAGGAATGGCATGCCCGGATTCTTTTCTTAAATTTGTTTGAGTCATCAGCATTTCAACAGAAGACCATTCTCCCTTCCTCCCCTTAAGGGTTTCTTCCTGGTCACACAGAGAAATATATATCACCAGGGGTGGAATTCTAGCAGGAGCTCCTTTGCCTATTAGGCCACACCCCCCTGATGTAGCCAATCCTCCAAGAGCTTACAAAAAAGAACCTTGTAAGCTCCAGGAGGATTGGCTACATCAGGGGAGTGTGGCCTAATAGGCAAAGGAGCTCCTGCTAGAATTCCACCCCTGTATATCACATAAGACCGATCCTATTCTGAGATGTATCCATGTGGCCATGGGGGAAATGTTCATCCTTCCTCTCCACAATCTGGAGATGGAGACTGGGAATAGCCCACTTCTCAGGGGATAAAGAGATCTGTTCCCTTTGAGCTACTATGTGTGAGAGTGAGAAGATCTGGGGGCAGGGAGCCTATGTTTGCATAGGTGAAGCTTTCTTGATATGTTACGAGTTCAGGCCTTTCCTTTATGAAGGCCTTGCCAGAAGTGAAAGTAAGAACCACAGACATCATGAAGTAATTCAGGGAAGCATGGGAGCCCCGTGGTACATTGTGGTGAGCTGCAGTACTGCAGTCCAAGCTCTGCTCATGACCAATACTCCCTCTAAGCTGCGAGTCTTGTGAGCAGCAATTCTACTTTGTGAGCTACTGGCATTCAAGTTGTGAGCTACTGCATAAATTAGTTTGCTCTAGAACCATTTTTTTTTCTGGAGCTAAGATAAAATTGTGTGAGCTGGAGGCTATAAAACTGTGAGCTAGCTCACACTAACTCAGCTCAGAGGGAACATTGCTCATGACCTGAGTTCAATCCCAGCAGAAGCTGGGTTCAGGTAGCCAGCTCAAGGTTAATTCAGCCTTCCATCCTTCCAAAGATTGATAAAATGAGTACCCAGTTTGCTGGGGGGAAAGTGTAGATGACTGGGGAAGGCAATGGCAAATCACCCCATAAAAAGTCTGCCAAGGAAAACCTCATGTTGTGATATCACCCCATGATGGTAATGACTCGGTGCTTGCACAGGGGACTAAAAGCAGAAGTCTGAGAGTTAATTGGCAAAACCTCCCAACCAGCCAATGGGACGATCGTGACAGTTGCCTTTCAGATTCATCCTGGACTGCTTCACATGCTATCAAAAGGACAGAAAAGTTTGAGCAGAGGGTGGCACAGACACTTTGGTTGCCATCACACACAATAATGATGCACTTTCAATCCACTTTCAATGCACGTTCCAACCGGATTTGACTGTGTAAACTGGCAAAATCCAGTCGGAAAGTGCGTTGAAAGTGGATTGAAAGTACAATTTTTAGTGTGTGTGATCACAGCCTTTGCCCAACACAACACTCAGAAACATGGAAACTGCCCTGTCCTTTTTGAGTTTTTCTGTCAGTAGCCTATGATACAGATCAGTAACAGAAATGAGACTCAGTCGAAATGTAGACTAAAAAGGACTCCATCTTGAAATGTCTGAAGTATTGAAACAATTAATACTAGTAGTAACTACCAGGATGTTGGGATTAAGAGCATTAAGGCAACTCACCTACCCTTGAAGTCTATCTTGTTTAATGTTCAGGTTTCACGGAAACAGATATAAATAGACACAAGGAACAGAGATATGTCAAGCTTTAGGAAGAGGGGATCGAGGTGACCACTTTATGGGGTATCAGGCTCATAAAGGCTATCTACTCAGCTCTCCATACAACAGCTAAAGGAAATTGTGCACCCTTTTCATCAAACCTGAAGTCTCCCTAGAAGCCAAAAACACTGAACTGAGGCTACTGTTCTTGGGCCACACGATGAGAAGATGGGACTCACTGGAAAAGACAATAATGCTAGGAAAAGTTGAAGGCGGCAGGAAACGATGAAAGCCCGACTGAGATAGATCGACTCTATTAAGGAAGCCGCGAACCTCAGTTTGCAAGATCTGAACATAGCTGGTAACAACAGAACATTTGGGAGGCTGTTAAGAGACTTAACAGCACATAACAGACATAGATGTGCATTTGTCTTCACTAGTAAAGTTGAAAGCATGCCCACTATTTGTTTTAATTCACCTCAGGGCTTTTTTGTGTAGCAGGAGCACCTTTGCATATTAGACCACACACCCCTGATGTAGCCAATCCTCCAAGAGCTTACAGTAGATCCTGTAATAAGAGCCCCATAAGCCAGGGGTGGCCAACGGTAGTTCTCCAGATGTTTTTTTGCCTACAACTCCCATCAGCCCCAGCCATTGGCCATACTGGCTGGGGCTGATGGGAGTTGTAGGCAAAAAACATCTGGAGAACTACCGCTGGCCACCCCTGCCATAAACTCTTGAAGGATTGGCTACATGAGGGGTGTGACTTTATATGCAAAAGAGTTCCTGCTACAAAAAAAGCCCTGATTCATCTTCTGAGAAATGTATGTCAATGGCCATTGATCAAATAAATAATATCATGCGTAGAAATTGAGGGTCGATGTTATTATAGATGTTAAAGGTATTATAGCATTGGGAAAAGTGCAGGAAAGGGCAACTAGAATGATTCAAGGGCTGGAACACTTTCCCTATGAAGAAAGGTTAAAATGCTTGGGGCTCTTTAGCTTGGAGAAATGTCAACTGCAGGGTGACATGATAAGAGATTTACAAGATTATGCACGGGATAGAAAAAGTAGAGAAATTAGTATTTTTCTCCCTATACGAGAACGTGTGGACATTCAATGAAATTGCTGAGCAATCGGGTTAGAATGGATAAAAGGAAGTACTTCTTCACCCAAAGGGTCATGAACACATGGAATTCACTGCCACAGGAGGTGGTGATGGCTACAAGCATAGACAGCTTCAAGAGGGGATTGAATAAGCATATGAAGCAGAGGTCCATCAGTGGCTACTGGCCATAGAGTATTGTTGGAACACTCTGTCCGGGGCAGTGATGCTCTGTATTCTTGGTGCTTGAGTGGGGGGCACAGTGGGAGGGCTTCTGGTGTCCTGGCCCCACTGGTGGACCTCCTGATGGCACTCGTTTTTTTTTTGGCCACTGTGTGACACAGAGTGTTGGACTGGATGAGCCATAGGCCTGATCCAACAGGGCTTCTCTTAATGTTGTGAATTTGTTCATTTCTTTGTTTTGAGTTATCTAAATCCTGCAAAAGTAGATTGTTTGTCCATGAAAATGAGGATTTGTTGAACAAATGTAATGTTATCATGAACAAATGAAGACATTCATATTGTTCCAAATTTGTATTCTGGAAGAGGAATAAGACTGCTATAGCATTAGGAAGTCACATACAACAGAAAAAGGTGGAGTCAGAGTTATGACCTCAGCAGTAGGGGGAGGAACTTCACTCTGCAAGCAAACACAGCCCATTGGAGGACCAGTTGGGGAGGCAGGCAGACTGGGAGAAGAGAAAGAAGGACAGGGAGAGCTTTTAAAGGAAGGGGGACTCCTTTGCTCAAACTCTGAGTGTCCTTACCTCACCGATGTTTTTCAGTGTGTATGTGTGTGTGTATGCAGAGAGTTAGGGGACATTGCACATACATACTAGCAGAAAATCCTTCCAGAAAGCTGCAGTAGATGACTCAGCAGGTGTCCATGACCCTACTGTGAATCTCGGCCCACGGACTGAAGAACACTATGTGGTGTAGTCATTCAGTTCTGGTCTAGGATCTGGGCAAATCAGGTTCAAATTCCACACTGTGCCCTGACCTGGAAGCCCAGGCAAGCTTGGTTATGTCCAATTTTGGAAGCTAAGTAGGGTTGAATCTGGCAAGTATTCAGGGGTGGAATTCTAGCAGGAGCTCCTTTGAATATTAGGCCACACCCCTGAATGTAGCCAATCCTCCAAGAGCTTGCAAGGCTCTTTTTTGTTAGCTTTTGGGGGACTGGCTACATCAGGGGTGCGTGGCCTAATATGCAAAGGAGCTCCTGCTAGAATTCCACCCCTGCAAGTACTTGGATAGGAGACCTTCTTGGAATATCAACAGTTGGGAGGACAGGGGCAGACCTCCTTTGAATACCGAGAACCATGGAAGCCACTTCTGAATGTTTAGATTCACGCATGCCTAAAATTATGAGCTTTGGTTCCAGGTGAATAGTTGCCTGAGGAAGAATTGTTATCGAAACACACAAATTTCTTCTAGGAGGCGTGTTGCACTTTGACATTGCACTTTGAGATTGCTGCATGGGACAAGATATTTCTGCATTGCAGCCTTTTTCAAACTTGGCATTTTGGCACTTCAAGATGGACTTTCTCTTATGATGGACTTGTTATCAATTGTTCATTATTACACCTTGGTACAAAATACTATGCTCACAGTAATGTTTTGCATGACTGTTTTCTGTGTTTTCTGTGTTTCTTTGAATGATTGTTTTCTGTGGCCCCAGGAGGTAGGACAAAAACCAGTGGGTTGAAATTAAATCAAAAGAGTTCCCAACTCAACATTAGGAAGAACTTCCTGACTGTTAGAGTGGTTCCCCAGTGGAACAGGCTTCCTCAGGAAGCAGTGGGCTCTCCTTCCTTGGAGGTTTTTAAACAGAGGCTAGAGGGCCATCTGACAGCAATCAAGATTCTGTGAATTTAGGGAGAGGTGTTTGTGAGTTTCCTGCATTGTGCAGGGGGTTGAACTAGATGACCCTGGAGGTCCCTTCCAACTCTAGGATTCTATGATTATATTACATTAGAGAATAATCACTCGGAAAAGTTTTGGTGGTTATAAGTCTGGTCTTCATTGTATTTAGTATAGCAGTTTCCTTCAGTTTGGGTCTCCTTGGAATACCAGCAGTCGGGAGGACAGGGGCAGGCTCTATTCAGTCGCCTCTCTGAATATCCTCCAGGCCCCCAGTAGGGGTCAGTCATTAGAAATCACCATGACTTCCAGGTGCAGACACACACAAAAATGCAAAAATCCCCCACTCTGCCAGGGAAGTTTGCTCAGTGACCTGAGCCAATCACACACTGCCATCCTAACCTACCTCACAGGGTTGTTGTGAAGATAAAATGAATGAGAGGAGAAGGATGTAAGCCACTTGAGGGTCCCCATGGGGAGAAAGGCAAGGCTATACCTAAAGTAAGTAATAAATAAATAGGAGATTTTAGTCCATGTGACTTATGATCAGTGTTCCCTCTAAGCTGAGTTAACATGAGCTAGCTCACAGATGTTTAGCCTCCAGCTCACACATTTTTGTCTTAGCTCAGGAAAGATGACCCCCAGAGCACACTAATTGATGCAGCAGCTCACAACTTTAATGCCAGTAGCTCACAAAGTACAATTTTTGCTCACAAGACTCTGCCGCTTAGAGGGAACATTGCTCGTGACTCGGCAACTTTTTTTAACGTTCACCCCAACACAGTAAATTGAAAGATTTCTTCTTAGGGGAAAAAAAAAAATGATTAAAGCTCTCTAATGCAATGTTGCTGAGTCAACAAGGCTAAGGGTCTTTTGAGTTATGCCACTCGCTTCCCATTGTGCCATCTGGGTGAGTGGGTGTGGCTTCAAGATCGAGAGGATGAGCTGTTCTTCAGGGGGCTGCCAAGTCAACTGGCCCCACTGATGGACCTCCTGATGGCGTCTGGGGTTTTTTGGCCACTGTGTGACGCAGAGTGTTGGACTGGATGAGCCATTGGCCTGATCCAACATGGCTTCTCTTATGTTCTTATGTCTGGGACAGTGATGCTCTGTATTCTTGGTGCTTTTGGGGGGGGGGGGCACAGTGGGAGGGCTTCTAGTGTCTTGGCCCAACTGGTGGACCTCCTGATGGCATCTGGGGTTTTTTGGCCACTGTGTGACGCAGAGTGTTGGACTGGATGAGCCATTGGCCTGATCCAACATGGCTTCTCTTATGTTCTTATGTCTGGGACAGTGATGCTCTGTATTCTTGGTGCTTTGGGGCGGGGGGGCACAGTGGAAGGGCTTCTAGTGTCTTGGCCCCACTGGTGGACCTCCTGATGGTGTCTGGGGTTTTTTGGCCACTGTGTGACGCAGAGTGTTGGACTGGATGAGCCATTGCCCTGATCCAACATGGCTTCTCTTATGCTCATAACTCTCCGATTAGCCACAAGCTCACTGCTCTGCCCCCCATTATATAGAGATGGTAAGACCAGCTTACCTTATGGGATGGGATTTGGTAAAGATTATTGTGATCAATTGCTTGGAACCAGTGGTGCACAAGAAGAAATATCAACTGATCAATGCAGCTCTGCTTGTGCAAGATTTTATGGTCAGGCCTGATTTTGAGCAGGAGCTCACAGGAGCGGAGCTCTGGAACCTCTACATTTTATTGTGCTCTTTCTTTCTTACCCGACCCCCCCTCAAAAAAAATACTTGCTTCTAAGTTCCTTTGTTCCAATCCCATGAGAATTTTGCTGAACTTTAAGATCTGACAAACTTCTAATATTTTTTCCCACAAAAAAGAATGGGAAAATAACCGAAGCATATAAAGACAGATGGAAATCTTCATCGTGCCAAGGTTTTATTATGCCAATTATAATTCCAGAAGCATTTTAAGGTAGATGCTGAGCTGATATAATTGAGCCCACTTCCGGTGATGTCAGGGGTGCGTGTGGCATATGCAAATGAGTTATGCAAATGAGTTGTGCGAATGAGTTCCAGCACCTCTCTTTCTACAAAATGACCCATGCTAATGTGACACCTAGCAGTTTTCTCCCTGTATATTATATCACCCGGAATTCAGTTGCATGAGATGTTGCACAAGTGGGAAAGTAAGTGGGGATACAATAAGTGTGTCTTAGTGCAAGCAGCAATCGTGGCCTTTTCCCTTGTGTTTCCACTTGTGCAAGAGCTTTAGCACAAGCCGGAATTTGGCGCTGGATCCAGCCCAATGTGTATGGCACCCTTTGAACACTGAAAATGCTAAGTATTAGCAGCATTTAAGGTCGTTGCACTGAAAAAATGGAATGATACGATACTTCAGACTTAGTATCAAATGAAATGAAATGCTGTTTTAATTATTAGAATGTTTAATTTGACTGAATGTACTATTTTTATAGGATGTATTGTGTTACTACTGTGAAGTTTTAGGTTGTGAGTTGCCCTGAGCCTGCCTTGGCGGGGAGGGCAGGATATAAATAAAAAAAAATAAATATTTAATGTAGCATTATGATAGCAGATGAAATCAACCTATTACATTCTTAATCGTGGGTCCTATCCAGTCTGGTTCCTGCATACTTTTAGAGAGAGCTACTCATTATATATTTATTTTCACTCATTTTCAGGGGAGAGTTGAGTCACTTCTTCTGTCAGGAACGTAGGTCTACGGAGTGCCACGACAGGTTCTTTTTAGCGGTGGCTTCAATGTTTTGGAATTATGGAAAAACCACCGGTGCCCTGCCATTTACACATTTCAAGGAGATAGAGTTGTCCCATTCCTTGTCAGGTACCAAGACTGTGTTTTAGTTTCCTCTGCCATGTCTATTGTTTGTTTGTTTTTTCTGGAGACGTGTTGCTCTATGAAACCTGGATTATTTGGATTGGTTGTAAATTTTACATCGCTCCTGACCCATTTTCCACTGTAAGCCACTCTGACTTCAAGACCAAGTCGGATGACGATTTCTTAAATAGCTTAGAAACCCATTTGTCCACTTAATCCACATTAGCTCTCTATTCCAACACTCTTCCCCCCTCCCCCATCCCAGTAAATCCGTGATTCCAATCTGAAATCAACTTACGGTTGCGATAACATTGTCTCTGGCTTACAACCGGCGACATGGATATCGACAAAAACTTAGCCGGCATTTTAATAAGAAAACAAAACGCAAGGAAGGGGCGGCGGGGGGAGGCTTCAGAGCTTCCAGGTGGATCATTAAAATGACCCTTTGGTGGGCTGGGCCTGTCAGCCGGCATAGGGAACGCATCAGCCTTCGTCATACGACTTAAACTTCTTCTGACATCTAGTTATGTCGAAATGTGACTGATCACCTAGGGGTCTGGGCTCCTGTGAGGGAAAAGTTCACTGACAGACAGCAAACGTAGCCGATCTTAAACGGGAATCAAGAAAAAAAACAGCATCCCTGCTTCTGACAGCCGGCAGCTGCTACCTGAGCCTCCTTAACGAAGACGGGAAGGGCTCCACTGAACAGTTATATTAGCATCTGTATGCTTCTCTCTCATTACCGCACATCTGCCCACCTTTATTCGAATGACGCCCCTTCTGATCTGACAGGGCTGGCGTTGTCAGGGAATAGATATTATGGGGGCCCCGGCACGGCGGCGGCGGGGGGGGGGGGGAGGAACCGCTTTTTATTTTGTAAAGACCGTTGTACGATTTGACAGTGGAATGCCACCGAGGTAAAGGAAGATAATTAACATATTGGACAGGTTCTAAACAAAGCTGAGACAGCTATACTGGCAACACTGCCATTACCAGGGAAGCACTGTTAGAGTTCCAAGGAAGAACAATGCTTTGGAATATTGCCTTTCTCTGTCCTCCAGCTGGCCTCTGTGTGTGTGCGTGTGTGTTTATATATACATATATGCATATATGTATATCCTGCATACGCTATACATATATGCAGTAATATAGCAATCACATTACAAGCAAATACACAATAAGAACTTGGGAGGTTCTTATAACGTGTGAAGCTTCCAGTGGAGAGGCTACCTCGTTACAATTGCTCTCATCTGTTTCCAAAAGACACCCTGACATCTGTTCTCTTTCTGTCAGATTCTTTTTAAAAACATCACCCAGAGGAGTCAATCTTTTTCCTTGATATATTTCCCCCACCCCCCTTCCCCTTTTCCTTTCTTGTACTAAAATGGCAGGATTGGTAAAAGTATCACCCGTTCTTGGACTCAAAGATTTCATGTGGGGATTTTCGGGAGACGCAAGGTAAGAATCAGACCAGATAGGCTGCATCGTTTGTCTTGCTCTACAAGACTGAAAGAATAAGAGAAAGCAAAGGGAAGAAGGTTTTTCTGTGACTATAAATATGCTCTGTCTTCCCTCTGGTAACGGAACGAAGCAAAATTCAGGTTTCTTGCTTCTTGTGACTCACAAGTGTACTTTGGTGGGCATCAACTTTTGCATTTTTCGAACACTGACTGTGCTTAGTACTAGGATGGAATTGCACATGAGCTTGAAATCTGATCTCTTCGCTAGATTTGGAGCCATCCAATCAAATGACTGCCAACAATCACAAATGGTATCATTGGAGACTGCAGAATCCGGGTGTTTGAAGCCACACAAATTGAGATTTTTTTTTTAAATTAAAAAAACTCAAAAACAATAAAAAGCAACAAAACTATACATGGTTATTCAACTTCTTTTTAAATTTCAGATTGGTTAGCAATATTTGTTATAGAGATTTTTTGTTTTGTAGTGGAACGGTGGGGTTTGTATTTTTGGAATTAGGTAAATTTTAAGAAGAGATACCAATTTATGGAATAGGATTGTATTTCTGGTATGCCTCTTGTTGGCTTTTCTGGTTGTGTAGTTTGTCTAGAACAAGAGAAGTCCAATATTTTCTATCCCACACTGCTAAGTGTGGTGGTGTTCTGCCATTTTCAGGAAACTCGAGGGTGAAAAAGTGGTCTTTGATTTCAGCTTTCAAGTTTCACTACTGGCAAAAACTCAGTTCTTTGGGAACTTGAGGGTGACAAAATGGCCTCTACCACCTTCTAAATTTCAAAAATGGCGAGAACTAAATTTTAGGAAAATCTGAGGGTGGGAAAAAAGGCCTTTCATTTCAGCTTTCAAATTTCAAAAATGGCGGGAACTCCATTTTCAGGAAACCTGAGGGTGAAAAAAAATGGCTTTTGATATCGGCTTTCAAATTTCAGAGAACTCAATTCTGTGGATTCATGTCAACATTCACACTATGGGTGTCTTTGAAATCAAAGGTGGCTCTTTCACATTCTTTTCAGCGCCCATGTAGATACAATGCTCCTGCTGACTTGAATGGCTACTTTGTGGACCACATATCTGTCAATGTGAAAGGATTTAGAAAATAAGATAGCAGTTGACCGGCTATCTTAAATTACTCTGAGGGAGGGGGGTGGTTGACATGGAGCAGCTCCATGAAGCAATTCAGCTCTCACATATCTGAAACCCAAAAATATTGGCGCTCGACTTTGCAATTAATCATAACGCAGATTCTCCTTCATCGTATTTAGTTCCTGGTGGCACGGAAATACCCCCGATTCACTTCAGCTTGGGATGCAGCCTCTGAGTGATCATGATTTGAGGGGTTTCCTCATTTAATTCATGGATTTCGTTCCCTTCTTATTTCCTTTGTTCTTGAGGGGGGGGGGGGTTTGCATGGGTTAATGGAAGAAATTACTGCCCTTTGGCAACAAAGCATCCCCCAAGCCATTTCAGCTCACACTGATAAAAAGCCAGAATAGCTTATTCAGATTGGAATGGCAGGCTTGCACTCCACCATCACTAAGTTTGAATACAAAATAAGATATTCATTTAAGTCGGTATTTTTTTTAAAAAAAAAAAGAGAGAGAGAGAGAGAGAGAGAGAATCTGATGTCATTCATTTTAAAAAGGCATTACAGACGGCCGACACTGTACAGAAAAATAGGAGACGTTGACCTTTTTTATTGTCGACTTTGCTGTAGCGTTGCCCTCTTTTCAAATGCACAGCCACCGCCCCCTCTCTTGCAATGTGCGCACACACACACTTCAGCTGTATGTTATCTCAAATAATTACCCTCCGCTTTTGGCTGTCCCTGGTGACTGCTACTAAAAAGGGCTACTCATTGTCGGTGAGTGAAGAGGGATTTCAGACCTGCTTCTAGGGGACCCAGCAGCAGCCCCTAATTAACCACACAGGTATTGAGAAGGCTCTGCAACCTACCTCCCCATCCATATGGCCAGAACATGTCCACAGCGTTAATCATGGAAGGAAATAGTGTATCAAAAAAGAGAGAGAGAGAAAAGGAAAGGAAAGAAAGGAGGAGGAGGGGAGGCCGAGGAAACTGGCAGAAGAGAAAGCATGTGCAAATTATTTTTAATGATTCTCCTCTAGCGAGTTGGATTATCTGTAGTTTCAAGCAGGGGCCGGATGGTGGAGGAGGGAAGTCGACCGTAACCGTCCTTGACCTTTCTCTCCCCCACACTTGCCCCTCTGCCCGGCCCTCTCAATTGCAAACCTGCTTCTTAGCGCCAACATCAAGAGACTGCCCCAGGTAGCACAGGCAAGCCTTCAGGCATTCTGCAAAACCTTTAGTGCTTGTGATTTTTGATAATCCTTTGTTTCTGGGATGTGACTTCCTTTTAATATATGTCGGCTGTATGGATTTCCTGTGCGGCGTGCGTTATTTGCAAGGACTTGAGAAGCATAAACGGTTTTCGAATATTTCTCTCCTTTTTTTTTTTTTTTAACTGCTCCATGCCTCTCGCTTTCAACTACTCCTCGGTTTATGAAAAGGGAGGAGAAGTTTGGAGTTTAGCAGTCTAATTAAAAACAAAGCGTGCGTTTCCTTTTTTTTTTTGCATACGTAGGCCTAGTGTGTCAAAAGACATTATGTACAATTTTCCTTTCTGACAGCAACCATTACATTTAAAAATTCATTACAGTAAGGTTAGTTAGACGCATGATGGATGTGGCTTTAATCCTGCCAAATATTATTACAGTTAAAATGTAAATGATGAAAACTATTTTGCGCTTATCAGCGTCTATGTGCAAATGTGTTCCGCAGTGATATATGGCGTTATATTTCTATTATTGTGTTGAGAAAGAATGAAAGAAACGCGGGAAAAAAAGATGAAGTGTTTATTAAAACATGGTTACTTGTGATAAAATATTCTTGTTGTACATGACTTCAAACATATTTACGGAGGGCACGTGGCCAAAACAACTGTGAAATATGTTTGCTGTACAAACTGTGTTTGTCAGTTTCCTTTCTGTTACAATTAATATTGGGTATTTTTTTTGTTTGGGGGGGAGGGGGATAGTTGGTCAGTGTAGACTAATGCTATTAATTTAAAGTACGGTAATTTATCTGGAGAGGGAAGGATAATGCGCTATCACATTCTTGGTTTTTAAACCTAGCTCCATGCCAATAAATTAAAGTTTGTGGATATGAATTTTATATGCAATTTTATATAGGCGCAGAGTGGTAAAGCTGCAATACTGCAGACTGAACTCTCTGCTCATGACCTGAGTTCACTCCTGGCAGAAGGTGGTTTCAGGTAGGCGGCTCAGGTTGACTCAGCCTTCCACCCTTCCGAGGTCGGTAAAATGAGTCCCCAGCTTGCTGGCGGGAAAGTGTAGATGATTGAGGAAGGCAATGGCAAACCACCCCATAAAAAGTCTGCCATGAAAACATTGTGAAAGCAACGTTACCCCAGAGTCGGAAATGACTGGTGCTTGCACAGGGGACTACCTTTAGAAAGGTGCGATGCTGCACATAGGGTTGCCAGTCTCCAGGTGGTGGCTGGAGATCTCCTGGTGTTACAACTGATCTCCAAGTCATAGAGATCAGATCACTGGAAGAAAATTGCCACTTTGGAAGGGAAGATGGGCTCTATGACATTATACCCCATTGAACTCCCTCTCCTCCCCAAACCCTACTGTCCTTAGACTCCACCCTACAAATAGCCAAGTATTTCCCAACCTGGAGCTGGCAACCCGATGTGGTGGAGATCCCCTAGGAACTTACATTCTCCAGCAAACTGACCACACTTGAGTCTTGTTGAAGAACCATGTAGATCATAGAATCATAAAGTTGGAAGGGACCTCCAGGGTCATCTAGTCCGCTTTCCTGCACAATGCAGGAAACTCACAAATACCTCCTCCTAAATTCACAAGAACCTCACTGCTGTCAGATGGCCATCTAGCCTCTGTTTGAAAACCTCCAAGGAAGGAGAGCGCATCACCTCCCAAGGAAGCCTGTTCCGCTAACGGTCAGGAAGTTCTTCCAAATGTTGAGCCGGTAAAACTTTTGATTAAATTTCAACCCGTTGATTCTTGTCCTACCCCCTGGGGCCACAGAAAACAATTCCACACTATCCTCTATAGGACAGCCCTTCAAATCCTTGAAGATGGTGATCCTATCACCTCTCAGCTGCCTCCTCTCCAAGCTAAACATGCTCAGCTCCTTCAACCTTTCTTCATAAGACTTGGTCTCCAGACCCCTCACCACCTTTGTCACCCTCCTCTGGACCCATTCTATCTTGTCTATATCCTTCTTTAAATGGAGATTTCTTTCCTTGTTTTGTTTATTTAAAACATTTATTATTAATCTTTCTTCCTTACAGAGTCCACTTTCCAAAGGTAGAACCATTGTCTGATTGGGTGCATGGCAACACGCACGGGTGTAAACCCCTTTAAACCCCTGCTTTCTGTTCCCTGCAAAATCTGCAAAAATAGCTGAGCCGTACAGAGCAGCTTGCTCCCCCCCACTCAGCTGTGTTTTTTGCACTTTTTGCAACCCCCATTTAAAAGGACAGTGATCTCTTTCAACAGGCTTTGTGGAGTCATGAACCATGAACTGGTTCGGTCTGGAAATCGAACTCCCTGTTTGGTTCAGCTTGTGGTTCAGTTCATGGTTTGGCCACGAATTATGAACTGAACTGAAATGCATTTTTTGGGGGGGTTGATGCCCATCCCTAGTCTTGGCTACTGTGGTCGAATGGTTCCACCAAACTGAAACACGCTTAAAGGACTAGTAGGGCGATAACAGATGGGCAGTTTGGGGTGGTTGGGAGGTATCCCAATCACGCCGACTGGAAAATATCCAGCCTGAAACCTCCACATGCTCCCCAGCAAAGTGCCTGCACTCCATCTGCAAGGTGGCCAGGCTCCTCTACCCATGGAGGTGCCTCAGAAGCCGGACCACTCTTTCCCCTCAAAAAATAAGTTAAGCGCTCATGCACTCAAGTGCTCCCAACAAATTTTAAGAAAGAAAAGAAAGCTGGAAGCAGTTTCAAACGCCGAAGCGCCTCGCTTGTGCCTTTCCGCTTCCAAACACAGACGGGGTGACTGGCTGTCGGCTCAGAAATTTGCTACCATTTTGGAAGTGGTAGCTTTTTGAGCCAGCCTGTGTAGGACAGAGGACAGGGTGAGTACAGGACAGGGACCGGCAGCAGATGTTAGTGTGTGGAAGAATCTTTTGGATCTATTTCGGAGCTGTCTCTGAGTCAGCCCAAAGTGCCAGTCTGTAATCACCCTTAGTGTGTCTTACTGGGATAGCAACTGTTTGCCAGGCAACAGAAACCAGTTCACCTGGAGAAAATGGCCACTTTGGAAGGTGGACTGTATGGCATCGCATGCCACTGAAGTTGTTCCCCTCCTCAAACCCCACCCTCCAACAACTCCAGCCCCAAAATCTCCAGGTATCTCCAAACTCAGAGATGACAACCCAGACTGGGCCTCATTTAAAAATCTGCACCTCAGTAAAATTTGAGAGGCAGTTTGGTGTAGTGGTTAAGAGCAGCGGACTCTAATCTGGAGAACCGGGTTTGATTCCCCACTGCTCCACATGCAGCCGGCCGGGTGACTTTGGGCTGCTTAAAGTTCTCTCTCAGCCCCACCTACCTCACAGAATGTCTGTTGTGAGGAGAGGAAGGAAAGGAGATTTTAAGCTACTCTTAGACTCTGAGGAAAGTGTAAGGTATAAATCCAGTTCTCCTCCTCCTTCTTTTCCTTCCATATCTATTATTTTTTCTTTCCCATGCTTTGGCACTACTGAGATGGATGACCAAGGCTTTTTTTGAGCAGGAATGCTGGCTTGGTGTCAGGGGTGTGGTTTAATTTGCAAATGAGCTCCTGCTGGGCTTTTTCTGCAAAAAAGCCATGTGAGACAATGGTGATGTCAGAGGGTGTGGCCTAATATGCAAATGAGTTCCAGCTGGGCTTCTAATACAAAAAAAGGCCTTGTGGATGACTAATGGCTATTGCTTGTCACATTATTATCTAATCCTTCTTCTGGGGAGTTAAAGGATCATATATTGTCATTTGCTCCTTGTTTTATGCTCTCAACAATCCTATGAAGTAGGTTAGGCATAGGAGAAAGGAGACAAAGAAATGACTGGTTGAATTTCATGGCTGACTCAGGATTTGAAAGTAGTTCTCCCAAGTCTTCCCCCAGTGCTCTAACTACTACACCACCATGATATATGGCAATTTTATACGCCTGTAGGCCAAGTAGTTTAATAACAGCTATACAATATTTAAAGGGATCCAAATTATCATACTGTTCTGAAGTTATTTGGTGTTGCTTTAAAATGAAATGAGAGAGAGAAAGAGAGCACTGTTACCCCTAAGTGGCTATTTCCGTCTAACTTTCCAAGTGTAACCATAACGTTTACGCAGTTGTTGCTGAAGAAATCTCATTTGTCCGCGTAGGTCCACAATTACCTAATTTGTTGCATAAACTGTTACTTTTTCTCCTTTCTCATGTCGATGACAGAATCATTTAATTGACTTTGAATTGCTCAGCCTTGAAAATTGGTTCCACATTCTTCCCCCACCCCTCCCCCTTTTGGTTTAGTTTCTTAAGTCCCTTGGGTGAAGCCTACCCAGGCCGAATGCAGTTTTCAATTGGTTATTTTTAAAAAAGGAGAAGAAAGCATCTGCTTGTACAAGGATGTTGTTGTATACATTAGCACTGCAAAGCTTAGCACCCTTTTGGCTTCCTTCTTCTGAGAGCCAGTCGTAATGTATCAGGAACTCGAGAGATTTCCTATCTCCCAGCTCTTCGTAACTATTGTGTTTTAGCTCAGTGGAACTATTTTCTTTAGGAAGTCAAAAAGCAACAGGGGTGGGTTGACCTGGCACCGGTCCTATTTATAAGAATTTTTTTTTAAATCCCTCCCTGAACACCTTTGGAACTTTGTCATGTAGAGGTCACATCCGTTTAAATTAATAGCTATTGAATCAGTGACGGAATGCTGACCATATAACCTTTATTGTCTTGTGAAACTTCTGTTTGAAGTCAAAAACCGTACTCAGCTGATCTGCTTTTAGTGCTGATGTTCAAAGATTCTCAAAGTGTCATAAATTAAGGAAGAAAATACAGCTTTTTTTCTATGGGTGGTCTATTTTTGGGATTTTTCTCACCTTTTTTCTGTTCTACAAATTCAGCCTTTGCTACTGAACTCAGTGTTCGACTTGTCGTCATGTTCTCACTGAGATCTGGTACGATTCAGGATGCAACGAATTCTAATCTGGAAATGGAGCTTCAAATATCTCATCAAACATAGACTTCAGACTCTTCCGCTATCAAAAAAACCAGCTCATTGTGAGCATGGGATTCCCAAGTAGTCCCATATCAAAATGTCGATATGTCTTCTGTCATACTCATGGAGAATTCAGAGATGGAGAAGGAAGAGAGGTTGTCTTGGAACCCAATGAGTCTGAGGGTCTCTGGTTCTTATCACCTCAAGTTAGTGGACAAACAAGGTTCCCTCTATCTGACCTTTCACCTTTGACCTTCAGGGCACTGCTTTGCAGAGTCAAGAATGAAACTTGTTTGCCTATCCAGTGAACAGGCATGAATTTATCACCACATACCAGACTATATAATACATTTATGATGTCAATATTCCATGTACTTAAATACTGAAACCATTTGGGAACATGACCATTTGGTCAAGCATGCAGCCCGGGGTCCAAATCAGGCCCCCAAGCAACTGGCTGTCATCTGCTTCCTTCTCCCTCTCTCTTGCTTCCTTCTGCACAACAGCTTGCTTTGCAAGGCTTGCTCAATCACACAGAGCAAAGCCTCTATTTTCTCCTTTGGCTGAGGCTCCTTTCTTGTGGAGGAAGGGGAAAGGGATAGCTTGCTTTGCCAGGCTCTCTCAATTACACAACAGAGATACTTAGCCAAGCCTTCTATTGGCTGAGGCTCCTCCCCCTCCTGATCCCCTGGGGAAGAAAGGAAAGAGCCAGAGCTTCCTTTGCCCAGTTCCCTGAATTTCATGGGAAAAATACAAAGAAATTGTATTTAAGACCAACAAGTATTTAAGACCAATGAGTGCTAACATTTTAAGCATGTTTTAGGGTTGTTGTTTTTTTTACAAAAAAATCTTTAATTGTGTTTGTCTGTGTCCTTTATCAAGTTCACACCTTTGCTACCTAATCTTAAATAGATACACACATGGCCCGGCCCAACATGGCCCGGCCCGACAAGGTCTCATTTATGTCACATCCGGACCTCATAACAAATGAGTTTGACACCCCTGATTTAAACAATTGCTTGTTGAGCCTAGAAGTCATGCAGCAAAGATTAGCTGGGGGGAGTAGAACTGAACTGAGCCATACGATAAGGTGCATGTGTGAAAACCCAACTGTACTCTACTTGGTCTGGAGACCAAGTCCTATGAAGAAAGATTGAAGTAGCTGAGCACATTTAGCCTGGAGAGGAGGTGGCTGAGAGGTGATATGATCACTATCTTCAAGTACTTGAAGGGCTGTCATATAGAGGAGGGTGTGGAATTGTTTTCTGTGGCCCCAGAAGGTAGGACCAGAACCAATGGGTTGAAATTAAATCAAAAGAGCTTTCAGCTCAACATTAGGAAGAACTTCCTGACTGTTAGAACAATTCCTCAGTGAAACAGGTTTCCTCGGGAGGTGGTGAGCTCTCCTTCCTTGGAGGTTTATAAACAGAGGCTAGAGGGCCATCTGACAGTGACAAAGATCCTGTGAATTTAGGAGGAGGTATTTGTGAGTTTCCTGCATTGTGCAGGGGGTTGGACTAGATGAACCTGGAAGTCCCTTCCAACTCTATGATTCTATGATTCTATACTGCATGGTTATGAAGGAATACAGCGAACCAGCTTGCTGAACAGTTGCAGACGGTCAAACGAATGCTCGAAAAATCAGCTCCAGGTTTGTGACCGGCAAACAGGATGTGAGCTGAAAAGGTGGTTGCTTGGGCGTCACTATTTATGTCGTGCTTTCGCGAAAACGTTGTGAAAGCAACGTCACCCCAGAGTCGGAAACGACTGGTGCTTGCACAGGGGACCTTTCACTTTCCTTTCCTTCTCCTGAAGACAAACTGTCAAAAGCTGAGTGTTGAGCTCCTTCTGTGACGCATCTCCGTGGACCAGAATCTTGTGTACACCCCACTGTTCCACCAGCAAGGCAGTAACTGTCGCAGACGGTAATAAGCGCTGCAGCATCATGCCGATCCGTGCAATTCGTTCAGTGGAAGGGACTGCGGAAAGCTTGTACAAACTGGAAAGCTTGTACAACTCCAGGAGCCTTTCTTCCATGAAAAAAAAAATGTTAAGAGTGGATGAACATGCCTGAAAGGTTTTTCCCATTGCTGCTGTCACAATGCAAATCGCAGGAAACACTGGGTGTGTTCTAGACAATGTTTCTTGCTCATGGCGGATAACGGCGATGCCCAGCAAGGTTTGCTTCTTGAACAAAATACTCTGTGGAATCCTCCACAGCCCTCCAGTTTCCTTGTAGACCCGATGAGCTGAAAAGTTTTCATTTGAATATGAGAAGACTGGAGTGGAGGCTTGTTCAGATCACAGGACTCCTCCCAGAACTGGTACGAAGAAGAAGAAGACTGCAGATTTATACCCCACCCTTCTCTCTGAATCAAAGACTCAGAGCGGCTTACAATCTCCTATCTCTTCTTCCCCCACAACAGACACCCTGTGAAGTGGGTGAGGCTGAGAGGGCTCTTCCAGAAGCTGCCCTTTCAAGGACAACTCCTGTGAGAGCTATGGCTGACCCAAGGCCATTCCAGCAGGTGCAAGTGGAGAAATGGGGAATCAAACCCGGTTCTCCCAGATAAGAGAGCTATGGCTGACCCAAGGCCATTCCAGCAGGTGCAAGTGGAGGAGTGGGGAATCAAACCTGGTTCTCCCAGATAAGAGAGCTATGGTTGACCCAAGGCCATTCCAGTAGGTGCAAGTGGAGGAGTGGGGAATCAAACCCGGTTCTCCCAGATAAGAGCCCGCACACTTAATCACTGCACCAAATTGGCTCTGGGGACAGTACCACCGGCTGCAATAATATCGATAATAATATTGATAATATCCTTTTGCCTTGACTTAGATGGCCCAGGCTAGTCAAATACCAGTAATGAAGCAAGCTGGGCAGTTGTTTGTAATTAGATGAGAAACCACCAAGAAAGTCCAGGACTGGCTGGGTCCAGGCTGGCATTTTGAGCCGATAGATGGACAGGACACAGGCAGACCACAAAAGTGTGACCAAACACGCACGTCCACCTACCATCGTGCTCCTGCTCCCAGGTCATCCCACTCATGCCGCAAAAAGCTACCACTTCAGAAGTGGTAGGTTTTTTGCTGCACGAGTGGGATGGCCCTTGGACGGGTTGGGGGTGGGATGGGAAATGGGCACATACGTTTGGTTGCGCTTTTTTGGTCTGCCTGCATACTATTCGTCTACCAGCTCAAAATGCTGCTCTGGACCCAACCAATGACCTACACATTTAACCGGGGGTGGAATTCTAGCAGGAGCTCATTTGCATATTAGGCCGCACACACCCCTGATGTAGCCAATCCTCCAAGGGCTTACAAAAAAGAGCCTTGTAAGTTCTTGGAGGATTGGCTACATAAGGGGTTTGGCCTAATATGCAAAGTTGCTCCTGCTAGAATTCTATCCCTGGACCCTGTACTAAGAGCCCTGTAAGCTCTTGGAGGATTGGCTCCATCAGGGAGGTGTGGCCTAATATGCAAAGTTGCTCCTGCTAGAATTCTATCCCTGGACCCTGTACTAAGAGCCCTGTAAGCTCTTGGAGGATTGGCTCCATCAGGGAGGTGTGGCCTAATATGCAAAGTTGCTCCTGCTAGAATTCTATCCCTGGACCCTGTACTAAGAGCCCTGTAAGCTCTTGGAGGATTGGCTCCATCAGGGAGGTGTGGCCTAATATGCAAAGTTGCTCCTGCTAGAATTCTATCCCTGGACCCTGTACTAAGAGCCCTGGAAGCTCTTGGAGGATTGGCTCCATCAGGGAGGTGTGGCCTAATATGCAAAGTTGCTCCTGCTAGAATTCCACCCCTGGACCCTGTACTAAGAGCCCTGTAAGCTCTTGGAGGATTGGCTCCATCAGGGAGGTGTGGCCTAATATGCAAAGTTGCTCCTGCTAGAATTCTATCCCTGGACCCTGTACTAAGAGCCCTGTAAGCTCTTGGAGGATCGGCTCCATCGGGGAGGTGTGGCCTAATATGCAAAGTTGCTCCTGCTAGAATTCCACCCCTGCATTTAACAGTAACAATTTTGTTGCATAGTCATCAGAAGAAATTATGGTATCCCCCCCCCCCCCCACTCTCTTTTTCATTCTGTACATTGATGTACTTTCCTTTTCTTTTTTAAGCCAAACTGCTAGGTTAATGCTTAAGGGGACCTGGCATCATGTTTCCCATGTTACTGGCGGAACAGGCAGCTTATTAAATATGTGATCGGGGTGTGTGTGTCTTTCATGCCTTCAGAATATTTGTTGAAAGTGAGATTATCACTTTGTCAACCGCCAGCAGCTGTTGAAAACCAGGACACCAAAGGCTGTTTAGATCTTTAATGACCCAATTAATGTTAAAGCAGCCATGTTATTCCTAATATTAAATTATAATGAATAATATTTAATACCCCAATGTGCAGAGCTGGTGAATTAAGACACAAACGTTAAATCATCAAGTAAAACTCTGAGAGCATTAGTTTTAAAGTAATACTAATAAAAGAAGCTTTAGGGAGGGGTGGAGCGCTGTGCTAGAGCATCTGCTTGGCATGCTGAAGTCCCCGGGGTTCAATCCCTGGCTTCTTCCTTCGAGACGATGAGCAGGCAAGAGGTGATGTGGAAAAACCTGAGACCCCAGAGAGTTGCTGATAATAACAGTAGGCCATATTGACCTTGATAGACCAAAAACCTGACTTGAAGAAGAAGAAGACCGCAGATTTATACCCCACCCTTCTCTCTGAATCAGAGCCTCAGAGCATCTTACAATCTCCTTTATCTTCTTCCCGCACAACAGACACCATTTGAAGTGGGTGGGGCTGAGAGAGCTCTCACAGCAGCTGTGAGGTAAGTGAGGCTGAGAGAGCTCTGACAGAAGCTGCCCTTTTTGAGGACAATTCCTATGAGAGCTATGGCTAACCCAAGGACACTCCAGCAGCTGCCAGTGGAGGAGTGGGGATTCGAACCCAGTTCTCCCAGATACGAGTCTGCACACTTACACCAAACCACTCGACCAAAAAGCAAGCTATTTTGGGGTGTGGGGGGGTGAGCAATGGACAACACTTTTCCAAATTCCTGCACACTTCCATGCTTTGCAGAAATGGATCTGGTGTGTTGCTGTTGGCTTTTACTTTGACAAAAGCATTGAGGAAAAGGTGTAGGGAGTAGCTATAGTGTTGAACTTGGATCCAGGAGACCAGCTTCGAATCCCCATTTGTGCCCTGGAAGATTGCTGGCTGACCGTGGGACAGTTACACGCTCTCAGCCTAACCTACCTCACGAGGTTGTTGTAAGGATAAAGTGGAGGAGAGGAGACTGATGTCAGCCACTATGTGTTCCAAGCAGAGAGAGCGAGCGGTGGGATATACAAAGGTAAATCAATATGTACGTGCAAGCCCTGTTCATTTCGTAGGTGGCCTACTCAATAAAAGAAGTTGTAACTTGATTTAAAAAAAAAAAAAACCTCTATGCAGATTTATGTGAATTGGATGAACTCACTCAAGCATTTGAACGTTTAATCTGTTGGAAAATAGCGGCCGCGGTCTTGGGATAACTCAACGCTATGCAACAGGAAGCTTCAACAGCAGCCTGCCTTTCTCTTTCACTCTCTCTCTGACATTTTCCCCATTCGTGCCAAAATAAACACAAGAAGTTATTATGGGAAAAACCAATGAACTACTGGAAAGGAAACTGTGATATATTTAAGTCAGCTTTTTTTCCCCTCCCTCACAGAAATCTTAGCTTTCACTAACGCTTCTATTTCACCTGCTTAGCCTGGCCTTGTAAATTTACTTCAGGCCCGTTTTCTTCACGTTACTCTCCTTTTACGAGCGCTTTGCTCGACAGCCATCTTTGCCTTATGGATTTTGGACCTTACCGCTTTAGATTTTTCAGACTTATTTAATTTTGATTTATTTCCCACCTTGTCATGAGAACTGGTGGGGGATAGAGTCATAGTTTTTAACAAAACTGCACCTCAAGAATAACAGTAGGGGGAAAGCAAAAGAAAAAAAAAGGCTTCGGGTTTTCCTTAAGTTTGGGGGGGGGTGTAGGCTAGAGGTTATTTCTTAAAGAAATCTCAAATGATAAATGAACAAAGCAAGAGTCAAGTGGCACCTTCAAGACCAACCAAGTTTTATTCGGAACGTAAGCTTTCGCATGCTCTCTAAGCACACTTCATCAGACGAGGGGAACAGGTATTGTACCTAATCCCCTTGTCTGATGAAGTATGCTTAGAGAGCACACGAACGCTTACATTCTGAATAAAACTTGGTTGGTCTTAAAGGTGCCACTTGACTCTTGCTTTGTTCAACTACTTCAGACTAGTACCTGATCCCCTCGTCTGATGAAGTGTGCTTAGAGAGCACATGAAAACTTATGTTCTGAATAAAACCTGTTTGGTCTTAAAGGTCCAACTTGACTCCTGCTTTGTTCAACTACTTCAGACCAGTACCTGATCCCCTCGTCTGATGAAGTGTGCTTAGAGAGCACATGAAAACTTATGTTCTGAATAAAACCTGTTTGGTCTTAAAGGTCCAACTTGACTCCTGCATTGTTCAAGTACTTCAGACCAGTATCTGATCCTCTCGTCTGATGAAGTATGCTTAGAGAGCACATGAAAACTTATGTTCTGAATAAAACTTGGTTGGTCTTAAAGGTGCCACTTGACTCCTGCTTTGTTCAACTACTTCAGACCAGTACCTGATCCCCTCGTCTGATGAAGTGTGCTTAGAGAGCACACGAAAGCTTACATTCTGAATAAAACTTGGTTGGTCTTAAAGGTGCCACTTGACTCCTGCTTTGTTCAACTACTTCAGACCAGTACCTGATCCCCTCGTCTGATGAAGTGTGCTTAGAGAGCACATGAAAACTTATGTTCTGAATAAAACCTGTTTGGTCTTAAAGGTCCAACTTGACTCCTGCATTGTTCAAGTACTTCAGACCAGTATCTGATCCTCTCATCTGATGAAGTATGCTTAGAGAGCACATGAAAACTTATGTTCTGAATAAAACTTGGTTGGTCTTAAAGGTCCAACTTGACTCCTGCTTTGTTCAACTACTTCAGACCAGTACCTGATCCCCTCGTCTGATGAAGTGTGCTTAGAGAGCACACAAAAGCTTACGTTCTGAATAAAACTTGGTTGGTCTTAAAGGTCCAACTTGACTCCTGCTTTGTTCAACTACTTCAGACCAACACGGCTGCCCACTTGGATCTATCAAATGATAAATAATATCCCTGCCTAAAAAAAGTTAAGAATGGCCTAATATGCAAATGAGTTCCTGCTGGGATTTTTCTACTAAAAAAAGGCACTGCGGACAGCAACACCCTTGTGATGGTATGTTAGGCTGAAAGGTTGTGACAGGCCCAAGGTCACCTGACAGGCTTCCATGGTTCAGCAAGGGTTTCGAAACCAGCCATCTCAGGTCCTATTGGGATATTTGGTTAATAGAGCAGTCACAGAAGCGTGATACTGAGCACAGAAAATAAATCTCTCAAGAAGTCTGTTGCAAAAAAGGTGAATTTACATTTATTCAAGTAGATCCAGTTCACATTCAAGTTGCAGTCAAAAGGAGAGGAGGAGGAGGAGGAAGAAGAAGAAGATGATGATGATGCTATCGGATTTATATCCCACCCTATGCTCTGAATCTCAGAGTCTCAGAGCAGTCACAATCTCCTTTACCTCCCTCCCCACAACAGACATCCTGTGAGGTAGGTGGGGCTGAGAGAACTCTTACTGCAACTGCCCTTTCAAGGACAATTCCTATGAGAGCTTTGGCTGATCCAAGGCCATTCCAGCAGCTGCAAGTGGAGGGGTGGGGAATCAAAGCCTAACCTAAAGAGGACTTTCCCTGTTGCAAATAGCCAGCCTTGTCTGGCATCATGCATGTGAGAGGATAAGGGCACTCAATGCACAAAATGCACAGCAGCCAAGAAGGTCAGAGCACCTGCTCCGGCTGCAACGCCACTGAGGATGTTCTCCGCAGCTGAGAACGAAACGTCTGGAAGGAAAACTTTCTCCAGTAGAACACGGCACTTGAGCCCGAAAGATTCTACAAACCCTAATGATGTTACCAGCCGTGAAAACCTGAAATCTTTGATAAGGGCACTGTCTCTACAGGAAAGACATGCAGAGAAAGTGAGAGGGCAAAGAAAAGAGAGGAGGGATCAGAGGGCAGCTCCCAGGTTAAGACAAAGAGAGGCACCCCATTCAAGGAGATAACACCTAGACACCCTTAGAGTGATGTCGCGCCCCCCAATATCCAGGCATCCTGAGTTGCTAACCAACACTAACCGCTACACAATGCTAGTCTTCGTTGCTGCAGATACCAAACGTCAAGCCAACATGCCCTGCTCCTGGGATTGCATCCTCAAGCACACAACTTGATCTTTCTTTTTAGAATGGCATCCTAGGATGGCCTCTTTAGCCACGCTTGTGCTAGCACAGGTGTGTCAAATATGCGGCCCAGGGGCCGAATCAGGCCCTCGAGCAACTAGCTGTCATCTGCTTCCTTCTCCCTCTCTCTTGCTCCCTTCTGCATCACAGCTTGTTTTGCCAAGCTTACTCAGTTGCAGAGCAGCTGGAGAAAAGCCTCTATTTTCTCCATTGGCTGAAGCTCTTCACTTGGAGAGGAAGAGGGCGAAGGATAGCTTACTTCAAAGGAAGCTCTGGCTCGTTCCTTCCTCCCCAGGGGACCAGGAGGGGAGGAGCCTCAGCCAAAAGAAGAAAGAGAGGCTTGGTTCAGTAGCTCTGCTGTGCAATTGAGAGAACCTGGATCGCATGGGAGAGATACAAAGAAAGCACCTTTAAAACTAACGAGTGCTAATGTTTTAAGGATGTTTTATTTTAAGTTGTTTAAAAATCTTTGTGTTTGTGTCCTTTATAAAGTTTATATCTCTGCTACCTGGCATTATGTTTTATGACACAGACAGCCCAGCTAGGGTTGCCAATCCCCAGGTGGGGGCAGGGGATCCCCCGGTTTGGAGGCCCTCCCCCCGCTTCAGAAAGCAGGGGGGAGGGGAGGGAAATGTCTGCTGGGAACTCTGTTATTCCCTATGGAGATTTATTCCCATAGAAAATCATGGAGAATTGATCCGCGGGTATCTGGGGCTCTGGGGGGGCTGTTTTTTTGGGTAGAGGCACCAAATTTTCAGTATAGCATCTAGTGCCTCTCCCCAAAATACCCCCCACGTTTCAAAAAGATTGGACCAGGGGGTCCAATTCTATGAGCCCCAAAAGAAGGTGCCCCTATCCTTCATTATTTCCTATGGAAGGAAGGCATTGAAAAGGTGTGCCGTCCCTTTAAATGTGACGGCCAGAACTCCCTTTGGAGTTCAATTATGCTTGGCACAGCCTTGATCTTGGCTCCACCCCTACTGTCTCCTGGCTCCACCCCCAAAGTCCCCAGATATTTCTTGAATTGGACTTGGCAACCCTAAGCCCAGCCCAGCAAGGTTTTGTTTATGTCGGATCAGACCCTCAGAACAACTGAGTTTGACAACCCTGTGCTAGTAGAACCCTTCCTCCCCGCCTCTTGCAAGACCGGTACTCGGGTCTGGTGTTTTCAGCAGGCTATAACCAAAACAGCTTGTCTACTTCCTCGTCACTCTCATTAACAATGGTTTCCTCAATGGGCATAATGATTGAGAAAGCAGCCGTGGCCAAAATTCTCTGGCACGCTGCAAATGCCGTTGGAATGAAAGCTCGGAGCCATTACAAGGCCTGAAACAGCTGCAGGAATAATATAGCTGCAGATCAACAAGCCAGCCTGGAGTGCTTTGACGGACAAAAAAAAAAAAAGAACATGATGTTAGGTTAAGGTGTGCGTGCATGACATACCACTGAGCCGTACGTGCCCCAGTAAGCAGTGCAGAGGGTGGGCCTTGGGAAAAAAAAAGGCACCGGCTAGATTATTTCTGAAAGCCAGCCCAGGTTCCATCACGGGCTGACTGATTTCTCTGTCGTTACAATGTCAGGTTAGCGACTGCCAGTCATCTAGCCAGACACGAGGTTGGCCAAGCTCCATCAGCAAGGAATGGCCTACAGCACGAATGCGGGGGGGGGGGGGGAGACGGTTTCTTGATTTTCTGAGATGAATTGACTCAAGGATGCAAGAGGTTTTTCTTTGTTCCTGTGCTGTCGGTAACATACTGTAATCATCCAAGAAGATGCTGAGAGGTTTTTGGGGTTTTTTAAAAAAAAAAATAAAGTAGCTTTATTCAGAAGAAATGAGCAAAGGAACACAAGGTTTACAAAAGTCCTTCACCGCATTCCTTCTATCCAGACAGGTGTAAAACCTGGACTGGAGCTGCTTCAGATTAGTTCCATCTAGGAACTAACATAAAACATGAACTGGATTGCTGAACATTACACCCCAGTAACTGATGGGAAGTGGGGGGGGGGGGAGTTACCAGGAACAAAGAGAGGCTTAGGCCTGAGGCGTAGTGATGTCACATCTGGCCTGCATCAGAAGTGATGTCATCATGTTGCCAGTAACACAAGGATACTCTAGTATTTGGAGAACCACTCTATGATAGAAATCACTTTTACCACAGAGTTCTTTCCCGAGCACCAGAGGATCTCCGCGGCATGGACGACATGATGATGTCACTTGTGGTGTGCGTTAGAAGTGATACCAACAACAACAACAACAAAATTTTATTTGTATCCCGCCCTCCCCGCCGGAGCAGGCTCAGGGCGGCTAACAGCATCAATTCAAATTTCAATTATACAAGAAAAAACAAAGAAAACAAAATTACATGTAAACATTAAAATTCTGGTTAAGTTTAAAAATTAATTAAATTTGATTGATAAAAATGCTAATGCTATTTGTTCTTTTATGATGGCGGTTATCATTAGCAATTTCTTTCTTCATCAGCGAAAGCCAGTCGGAAGAGGAAGGTCTTGCAGGCCCTGTGGAATTGTTCAAGATCCTGCAGGGCCCGCATTTCCTCTGGAAGTTGGTTCCATAGGCTCGGGGCTACAGAGGAGAAGGCCCGGTTATGGGTGTTTTGCAGCTTCACCTCTCTCGGTCCAGGAGTAGTCAACAAGTTTTTCCCGGCTGACCTCAGTGCTCTCTGGGGTTCATATGGGGAGAGACGGTCCCTAAGGTAGACAGGTCCTCGACCATATAGGGCTTTAAAGGTAATGACCAGCACTTTGTAACGAACCCGGTATATAACTGGCAGCCAGTGCAGCTCGCGCAGTCCAGGCTGTATGTGCTCCCATTTAGGAAGCCCCAGGAACAGTCTAGCCGCTGCGTTCTGCACCAGCTGCAGCTTCCGGGTTCGGTACAGAGGCAGCCCCATGTAGAGGGCATTACAGTAATCCAGTCTCGAGGTGACCGTTGCGTGAAGTACCGTTGCCAGATCTTGGCGCTCTAGGAAGGGAGCCAACTGCTTTGCCCGCCTTAGGTGGAAAAAGGCTGACTTGGCAGTGGCTGCAATCTGGGCCTCCATTGATAATGAAGGCTCCAGTAAAACTCCCTGGTCGTTTTCGCACTCACCTCCAGCCGGCGCGACCCCCCTCTTCACCGCGCAGGATCTGCGTGGATTTCGCACTAAATGCAGCGGAGCAGCCTTTTGCGCCGGAAACTCCCGTCGCAAAAGCCGCGCAAACGCCAAACTGCTTTTTGGCGATTTACGTTTGAGCGGCTTTTGCGACGGGAGTTTCCGGCGCAAAAGGCTGCTCCGCGGCATTTAGTGCGAAATCTGCGCAGATCCTGCGCGGTGAAGAGGGGGGTCGCGCCGGCTGGAGGTGAGTGTGAAAACGACCCCAGACTCCTAACCCGGTGCACCGCTTTCAGCGGCGCCCCGTCGAAGACCGGAAGAGGTATTTCCCCTTCCCGAGCGCCCCGACCCAGACAAAGGACTTCTGTCTTCGCTGGATTCAGTTTCAGCCCACCATGTTGATATAATTGTGCGCTTTATTTTAGTGTGGTGGTTAAGTGTGCAGACTCTCATCTGGGAGAACCCGGTTTGATTCCCCACTCCTCCACTTGCAGCTGCTGGAATGGCCTTGGGCCAGCCATAGCTCTGGCAGAGGTTGTCCTTGAAAGGGCAGCTTCTGGGAGAGCTCTCTCAGCCCCACCTACTTCACAGGGTGTCTGTTGTGGAGGAAGAAGATAAAAGAGATTGTGAGCTGCTCTAAGATCCGGAGTAGAAGGCAGGATATAAATCCAATGCATTATTAATATTATTATTACTACTACTACTACATTGTAAAATATAATGAAATAATTATAGAATTTACGGCCCGATTGATAATAGGCCACGGACCGGTACCGGTTCACAGACCAGGGGTTGGGAACCCCTGCTGTAGCTGGTTCCCAAGCTACTCTGTGCCTGAAAGGGCAGCTTCTGGCAGAGCTCTCTCAGCCCCACCTACCTCACAGGGTGCCTGTTGTGGAGGAAGAAGATAAAGGAGATTGTGAGCTGCTCTAAGATTCGTTGTGGAAGGCAGGATATCAATCCAATGCATTATTATTATTATTATTACTACTACTACTACAACAACATTGTAAAATATAATGAAATAATTATACAACTCACGGCCTGGTTGCTAACAGGCCACAGACCGGTACTGGTCCAAGGACCGGGGGTTGGGGACCCCTGCTGTAGCTGGTTCCCGAGCTACCCTGAGCCCTCCAGGGCCCAACCCTAAGAAAAAAATAAAGGCTTTTTGTGAGTTTCCTCTGCCATTGCCCCTCGAAGTGTACTGGCAGACCTCTTTGGCTTAAAAACAATACCCAGGACAAACATAATTGAGAACGGGGATCGGAGAAGTAATGCTTGTTTCTTGAGCCTGCCAACGGCTGCAGCTGTGCGATACTCGCAAGCTGGTGGCTCTCGCAGGAAAGGAAAGGTTTCCTGGGGAAGAGTTTCAAACACTTGACACGGTCCGTAGGTCTCAGAGAGCCCATTCATGATTCAGAGGACTCTCTTCCTGCCTTCTCCACTTCATTATAAGGAACCCAAGTACGAGGGCCGCACTTGAGTTGGCAGAGGGTACAACAAGCAGAAAGGAAATCCTGGAAAGACATCTAGTGCGGTGCAGACATTCAGGAGAAAACTGGAATCTGTTATTCCGGAAAGAGAGCCTCCGCTTTTGCCCAAGCTGCAGTCGCTCAGACAAACACAACATTTCTTCTTCTTCTTCTTCTTCTTCTTCTTCTTCTTCTTCTTCTTCTTCTTCTTCTTCTTCTTCTTCTTCTTCTTCTTCCTATAGATATAGGAGATTGTAAGCCGCTCTGAGTCTCTGATTCAGAGAGAAGGGCGGGGTATAAATCTGCAATTCTTCTTCTTCTTCTTCTTCTTTTCTCCTCCTCCTCCTCCTCCTCTTCTAAGCCCCTAGCATAGACTAAGACTGGCGCATTGGTAGTCTTTCCATAATCTTTCTACAATGGCTACTACTTTCTCCTGGCCATTGCCTTTTTGTTTGAAGAGGCCACTGTTCAAAAACCGAAACATGCCAGAAGTTGTGCAGAGCTGAAACCATTACATGAACAGGCTCAAGACTTTGAAACGAAGAAATGAATTTGCCCCGCTTGGGTCTTCCCGAAACCCAAGTCAGATTTCCCCATAGAGATTTTAAAACTGCTGCTTGGCAGGTTTCAACTCCCCCCACCCCGTCCCCATCACCACCACCCATTTTTTTTCCACCCGCGCTTTGCCTTGGCTCTTTGGGTGGTCCATCAAAACAAAGTTTCTTGGCAGCAGTCTACACAGACTAAAATGTTGGTGTGTTTGTGTCATGTTACTTTAAAAATAAACCAGGAGGGATTTTTTTATTATTAAAAAAAATGCCAAACTCGAGAGTCTGGTCTCCAGTAAGACAATGAATAATGTGAAGGAAAAGAGGCTGAAGGTTCAGATTTGGAAGAGAACCGCTCACATCCGTTACGATCATTTAAAACGTCTGATTGTATACATGGATATACGCCACCCATACCAGCCCAAGTCTGAAAGTCTGACTTGGCTACCATTTCTAAGACTAGAGAGGGATCTGTTTTCATAACATATGGTTATGAAAGTCAGTTTGGTGTAGAGGTTATCTGGGAGAACCAAATTTGATTCCCCACTCCTCCACTTGCAGCTGCTGGAATGGCCTTGGGTCAGCCATAGCTCTCGCAGGAGTTGTCCTTGAAAGTGTCTGTTGTGTGTCGGGGGAGAAGATATAGAAGTGTCTCACAGAGTGTCTGTTGTGTGTGGGGGGAGAAGATATAGGAGATTGTGACCGCTCCAAAACTCTGAGATTCATAGTATAGGATGGGATATGAATCCAATATCTTCTTATACTGCCCTCTAGGGCAATTCCGCAGGGCCTGTAAGACAGCCCTCTTCCGGCAGGCCTATGACATTAACTGACAATGAAAAATATCTTGGATGGAACAAAATGTATCTATAGGCCGCTGGTTTTATTATATCTTGTTTTTATTAATTTATGGTTCAATTGTATTTTTAAATGTTTTAAAGTGAAGTGTTTGAATTATTATGTTGTAAGCCGCCCTGAGACACTTAGGTGAGAAGGGCGGGGTATAAATCTTAATATATATAAATAAATAAATAAATAAATAAATAAATAAATAAATAAATAAATAAATAAATAAATAAATAAATGGTTGCTAGGAACTTAGGCTGAAAAGTAAGGCACCATGGTCCAGTGATTTTCATGCAGAAATTCCTGGGTTCAGCCCCTGGTATAACTAGTTAAGAGATCTCAGGTAGCATTGGTAGGAATATGATCAATCAGAGTAGGCAAAACTGAGCTAGACAAGGAAAGGAAAGGAAATGTCCCCTGTGCAAGCACCAGTCATTTGCGACTCTGGGGTGACGTTGCTCTCAAAACGTTTTCATGGCAGACTTTTTACGGGGTGGTTTGCCATTGCCTTCCCCAGTCATCTACACTTTCCCCCCAGCAAGCTGGGTACTCATTTTACCAACCTCGAAAAGATGGAAGGCTGAGTCAACCTCGAGCCAACTACCTAAAAACCCAGCTTCCACTGGGGATTGAACTCAGGTCGTTGTGAGCAGAGCTTAGGACTGCAGTAGTGCAGCTTTAACACTCTGCGCCACGGGGCTCTTTAGCTAGACTAACCAAAAATTAATTGGAGGAGGAGGAGGAAGAAGACAGTTAGATTCATACCCCACCCTTCCTTTGGAGTCTCAGAGCAGCTCACAATCTCCTTCCCTTCTCCCCACAACAGACACCCTGTGAGGTTGGTGGGGCTGAGAGAGCTCTGAGAGAACTGCTCTTGAGAGAACAGCTCTGAGAGAACAATAACTGTCCCAAGATCACCCAGCTGGCTTCATGTGGAGGAGTGGGGAATCAAACATGTACACTACAGCAGCACTACAGTGTCCTTCAATGTTTTTATCATTAATGGGCGTTCTATGTTCAATTTCCTGAGATGTCACAAATACTGTTTTGCAATATGTACCCTATATTCATTATCTCCCAAGGTTTGGAAGTGTCATTTGAGTAGTTTACATTTCCAAATATACTGCCTCGGATTCTTACCATTAATATGTTATGGGTTCCTTTTGTTCCCACCATAAACATTTCCAGGAAACTAAGCAAAATGGGGTTTATTAACTGGTACAGATAACTATTTAAAGACCTTCGCAAATGAAAACCAGCTTATGCTGCACCAGAATTTGCAAGAGTGCTAACACGTTCCTTGGATTCCAAGGTTTTGCTGTCATTTTATTTGCTTGTTTGCTTAAAACCCCACTTTTCTTCCCAATGGGGATACAAAATGGCTTGCAGCATTCTCTCTGTCTGCTCCATTTTATCCTCATATCAGCAACCATGGGAGAGATACCTTTGAGGGGGCGAGGGAGGGGGAGGGAGAGAGAGAGAGCGGGAGGGAAGGAGAGAGAGGGAGAGAGGGGGAGGGAGGGAGAGGGAGGGAGAGGGAGGGAGGGAGAGAGGAGAGGGAGAGAGGGGGAGGGAGAGAGAGAGGGGGAGGGAGGGATAGGGAGAGATGGAGGGAGAGAGGGGGGAGGGAGGGAGAGGGAGGGAGGGAGAGAGGGGGAGGGGAGAGAGAAAGGGGTAGGAAAGGGATGGAGGGAGAGGGAGGGGGAGGGAGAGAGAAAGGGGTAGGAAAGGGATGGAGGGAGGGAGAGGGGGAGGGAGGGAAAGAGAGAGGGGGAGGGATGGAGAGGGAGAGAGGGGGAGGGAGGGGGAGGGAGGGAGAGGAAGAGAGTCTGGCCCAAAGTCACACATACATCAAGCTGCTTTGAACTGAATCAGACCCTTGGTAAGCCGCCCTGAGCCCACCTTTGCGGGGAGGGCAAGGCATAAATCGAATTAAACATAAACATAAATAAGGTCAGTCTTGTCTACTCAGGCTGGCAGCAGCTCTCCAGGGTCTCAGGTGGAGATCTTCCACATCACCTACACATCACATGGTTTTTAACAGGAGATACCGGGGACATAACCCAGGACCTTCTGCATGCCAAGAAGAGGTTCTTCTGCTGAGCCACACCCCTCACCTAAAGCCAAGCGAGCAAGCTTCATAGCAGAGTGTGTGTGTTTGGGGGGAGGGGGTCTGAATGCTGATCTCCGGTATCAGGCTGACACTCCATCCCTTAGACACTGCTGTCGTGTCTGTTCCTGATTCAAACTGGGGGACGTGCATGGAAGACTGGAGGGATTTGACTTCGACAGCCCTGTAGATTTTCCAGTTAACTGATTTGTTATGATATTATTCACCTACAAGATTTAATTGGGGATTTAATACTTCAGTGTGCAAAATGTTTCGAGTCCTTTCTGGAAACATTGCCAAAGAAATAACAAACATAGGAAACAACCTGGAAGAGAGAGAGAGAGAGATAATTTTTTTTGGCCACTGTGTGACACAGAGTGTTGGACTGGATGGGCCATTGACTTGATCTAACATGGCTTCTCTTATGTTCTTATGAGAGAGAAAGAGAGAGAGAGAGAAAGAGAGAGAGAGAGAGAGATGGATGGATGGATGGATGGATGGATGGATGGATGGATGGATGGATGGATGGATGGATGGATGTTTTTTGCCCTTTTCCAGGGATTTTTTTGTAGCAGGAACTCTTTTGTATGTTAGGCCACACCCCTCTGTTGTAGCCAATCCTCCTGGAGCTTACAGTAGGCCCTGTACTAACAGCCCTGTAAGCTCTTGGAGGATTGGTTACATCAGGGGCATGTGGCCTAATATGCAAAGGAGTTCCTGCTACAAAAAATGCCCTGCCCTTTTCTATTTCAGCATTAACAACCAGGGGTGGAATTCTAGCTGGAGCTCCTTTGCATATTAGGCCACACCTCCTTGATGTAGCCAATCCTCCAAGAGCTTACAAGGCTCTTTTTGTAAGCTCTTGGAGGATTGGCTACATCAAAGGGGTGTGGCCTAATATGCAAAGGAGCTCCTGCTAGAATTCCACCCCTGTTAAGAACCACAAATTTAATGTAGCAGTTTCGATAGATCCAACTGTTGTTGAGAGGAAAGGATTAAGCCCTTTCTCCTTCCCTTCCATAAGTCAAAACAGAGACAAAGCATAGTAACAATCAGGGCTGTTTTGTTTTTTAGCAGGAGCTCCTCTGCATATTAGGCCACGCCCCTCTGATGTAGCCAATCCTCTAAGAGCTTAGAGAACTCTTAGTATAGGGCCTACTGTAAGCTGCAGGAGAATTGGCTACATCAGGGGTGTGTGTCCTAATATGCAGAGGAGCTCCTGCTAGAAAAAGTGCCCTGGTAACAATTCATGTTTCAAACATGCTGGAACTATCCAGTCATGGATGTCTAAGTGTCTTAACTCATTTGGTCCCTGAGTATGACAAGGAGATAGAAGCCAGGGACTCATCTATATGTGGATATGCGTGTGTGTGTATATATATAAATAGGGAGAGAGATTTTGGTAAGAAATGGAGGAGTTGGATACCATGTTGAGACACTGATGCTTTGCCAAACCAAAAGAGGCTGTGGATTTTTATGCTAAGCGTGCATAGGCACCAATCCTTCATCAAACTGATTTCCATCAGGAAGCGGAAAGACGCATCTCTGCGATGCTTAAAGCGTCAAGGGCTATGCTAACTAGCTCAATTTATCAGCCGTGCTTAGCTCAGGTATTCATCTGGTTGCCAATAGCCTCTAATATGCATTGAGGAAAAGAAGAAGGAAATATTCAGCAAATAGACTGGTTTCCATGGTGACCACAGGTGGCTTTGAATTTTATGCACTCACAATGAGCTCACGCGTTTATGCTTGAATAAATAAAGGTCATGCGCGCGTGAAGCCATAGGTAGGCAAATGACACGTAAAGGCTGTTTTTGTGGGTGATTTTCTTATTTATCTTCTCAGTTCCTCTTAAATCTGGATTAAGGACAGGACTTAAGTGTCGGGATCACCTTTCATTTTGAAGCGCATTGCCCTACCGCCGCAAAGGTTGATTTCCAATCACACTTCACTGGTTACAACGAAGTAGCATAGGGCTCATCCAGTTTGGTGTAGTGTTTAAGAGCACGGACTCTAATCCGGGAGAACCGGGTTTGATTCTCCACTGTTCCGCATGTAGCTGCCAGTACGATCTTGGTTCAGACACACGTTTGACTGTGAGGCTTATAATGATCATCACAAAATGCTTCCATTTTCCACAGCCATACCTTTTACCAGTAGTCAAAAATTGTAACGCCTTAAGAACCTTCTTGACGATAAGAACCTTGAGGTTACATACAAATTAGCAAACTTTGGCTGGCTTGCCACAAGAACAAGAAAAACTCTAATAATTCTGTCAGGGAATGGCTAAATATCTTTTGCGAATCTGTTTGCAGCAACTGCCGTGTTTTGTTATATTTGTAGTCTTACAACAGTATTTTTTGCCTTTCGTGTACGATTTTATGGTCACTCAGTTTTAATTTAATTTTGTATGATTTCACTGTTTTAAATGCTGGCTTAGGCGGTGAATAAACTAAACTAACTAGCTGTCAGAGTGACCTTGGTTCTCTCGGAGCTGCTCTCGCAAGAGGAGTTTCTCGAAAGAGCTCTCTCGGCCTCACTTACCTCACAGGGTGTCTGATATGGGGAGAGGAACTGTAAACCACTCTGGGACTCCAAGTGAAGGGTGGAGTATAAATCCAATCTTTCCTTCTGGAGTATAAATCCAATCTTTTCTTCTCTTCATCCATATGAAGTCAGCTCTACTGATTCCAGAAGACTCATTGAACAAAGATGAAGAAGAAGTTATTGGACTTCTATCCCGCCCTCCACTCCGAAGAGTCTCAGAGTGGCTCACAATCTCCTTTACCTTCCTCCCCCACAACAGACACCCTATGAGGCGGGTGGGGCTGGAGAGGGCTCTCACAGCAGCTGCCCTTTCAAGGACAACCTCTGCCAGAGCTATGGCTGACCCAAGGCCATGCTAGCAGGTGCAAGTGGAGGAGTGGGGAATCAAACCCGGTTCTCCCAGATAAGAGTCCGCACACTTAACCACTACACCAAACTGGCTCTATAGCTCAACGGCAGAGCATAGAGAGGATATGGGACCATAGTAGTAAAGTCTCTGCTTGGCATGCAGAAGGCCCCAGGATCAATCCTTGGTATCTCCAGTTAAAAGGACTAGTCAATAAGTCAATGAGAACATGCATCAAGGTCTGGAAGAGATTCTCCATGATCTTCTGTAGAGGGCTTTCCCATCACCTGCTACCTGATCCTTTTAATTGGACAGAGTGAACCGGAGATGTTCTGCATGAAAAGCTGAGCCAATGAGTAGAATTGCCACCCCTGGGTTGGACATGTCTGAAAATTTGGGGGTGGAGCCTGGGGATGTCAGGGTCTGGAGACGAGAGGATTTCAGCAGGGTATAATGCCACAGTTTCCATCTTCCATAACAGTGATGTTCTTCATGGGAACTGATCTTGGCAGTCTGGAGATCAACTGAAGCTCTGAGGCAAGGATGTTGAACTCATTTGCTATGAGGGCTGGATCTGACATAAATGAAACCTTGTCAGACCAGGCCATGTGTGTCATAAAATATAATGGCAGGTAGTGGAGGTACAAACTTTATAAAGGACACACACAAACACAATTAAAGATTTTGTATCTCTCCCATGTGATCCAGGGAACTGGACAAAGGAAGATCTAGCTCTTTCCCTCCCCAGGGGATAAGGAGGGGGCAGAGCCTCAGCCCATAGAAGGAAAAGAAGCTTGGCTCAGTAGCTCTGCTGTGTGATTGAGAGGGCCTGGCAAAACAAGTTCTCCCTTCCCCCTTCCTCCACAGTTGAGGGGCCTCAGCTAATAGAGGCTTTGCTCTGTAGCTCCTGTGCGATTGAGCAAGCCTGGCAAAGCAAGCTATGATGCAGAAGAAAGCAAGAGAGAGGAAGAAGAAAGCAGACTTGCTCATGTGCCTGATAGGAGCCCTCCAGGGGCCTGATCCAGCCCCCAAGCCACGCGTTTGACACCCCTGATCTAGGAGATCTCCCACTTAAAAGTTTCTGCTTAAGAACCAAGGCTGGGAAAGGAAGAGATCTTGAAAAGCTACTGATATTTGGACTAATATTTGCCTCAATGGCATAGTGTTCAACTTCAGAGGAAACCAATTTCTTTGATCTATGCAATAACCTGCAGTTAGTCAATCCAGAGTGGAGAGTCTTAGATTCCCTCGACCCATACCCACCCATTCTCATCCTTCACTTGATAACCATCCTATACAATTGTTGGTGGTATTTTTCTATTTTTATGTCGAGTTTCCGGCTCAACATTAGGAAGAACTTTCTGACCGTTAGAGCGATTCCTCAGTGGAGCAGGCTTCCTCAGGAGGTGGTGGGCTCTCCTTCCTTGGAGGTTTCTAAACAGAGGCTAGATGGCCATCTGGCAGATCCTCTGAATTTAGGGGGAGGTATTTGTGAATCTCCTGCATTGCGCAGGGGATTGGACTACACGCAGGGCTTTTATGGTAGAAAAAAGCCCAGCCGGGACTTATTTGCATATTAGGCCACACCCACTGACATCAGCATTGTTTTGCACAGGGCTTTTTGGAGAGAAAGCCTAGCAGGAACTCATCTGCATATTAGGCCACACCCCCAACACCAAGCCAGTTAGAGCTGCGTTCCTGCGTGTTCCTGCTCAAAAAAAAGCCCCAACTAGATGACCTTGGAGGTCCCTTCCAACTCTATGATCCTTCCAACTCCCCATACGAGCCCCAAAGAGCACTGAGGTCAGCAGGGAAGAACAAGCTGATTATCCCTGGGCCAAAGGAGGCGAAATTGCGGAACACCCGCGCACGGGCCTTCTCCGTTGCAGCTCCGTGCCTGTGGAACCAGCTCCCGGAAGAGGTGCGGGCTCTGCGGAGCCTAGACGAATTCCGCAGGGCCTGCAAGACCATCCTTTTTTAGGCAGGCCTTCGCAGAGTGCTGACAAAGGATGGCTGAACTGATGACCCATCAAAGTGACTCTATTTAGTGATCTTTGCCATTATGCAAATAGACAGAATAGCACCAGGAACATCATTGTTGCTGTTAAATTATGTAAACTGGAATGGTTTTTAAGACACTGTTGATTTAAACTATTGCATAACTTTTAATGTCGTTTTAAAATTACTGTATATTACTGTATAACTTTTTTATCTGAATATGTTGCTAGCCACCCTGAGCCTGCCTAGGCGGGGAGGGCGGGATATAAATAAATTATTATTATTATTATTATTATTATTATTATTATTATTATTATTATTATTATTATTATTATTATTATTATTACTGGAGAGCCAGTTTGTTGTAGTGGTTAAGTGTGAGGACTCTTATCTGGGAGAACCGGGTTTGATTCCCCACTCCTCCACTCGCACCTGCTAGCATGGCCTTGGGTCAGCCATAGCTCTGGCAGAGGTTGTCCTTGAAAGGGCAGCTGCTGTGAGAGCCCTCTCCAGCCCCACCCACCTCACAGGGTGTCTGTTGTGGGGGAGGAAGGTAAAGGAGAATGTGAGCCGCTCTGAGACTCTTTGGAGTGGAGGGCGGGCTATAAATCCAATATCTTCATCTACCTCACAGGGTGTCTGTTGTGGGGGAGGAAGGGAAAGGAGATTGTGAGCCGCTCTGAGACTCTTCGGAGTGGAGGGCGGGATATAAATCCAATATCTTCTTATTATTATTCTTATTATTATTATTATTATTATTATTATTATTATTATTATTATTATTATTATTATTATTATTATGGGCATATGTGAGTGTGTGTGTTTACCTGGAAGTCATGGTGACTTCTGGGGACTGACCTCTACTGGGGACATGGAAAGATATTCAGAGAGGCAGCTGAATAATGCCTGCCCTTTGCCCTCCCGACTGCTGGTATTCCAAGGAGATCTCCCATCCAAGCACTTGCCAGAGTCGACCCTGCTTAGCTTCCAAGATCAGATGAGGTTATGCTTTCCTGGGCTTCTCCAGGTCAGGGCCCATCCTATACCATCATGTGCAGATGTTAATGCTCGGCAATTGAATTATTCAACCTTGCCTTTTAACCGCAGCAGAGTATGAAAATAGATGCCGTCTCCTCTCTAGAACGATCCGCTGGAATGAAAGCTTCAAATTTAAATAACCCCAAGGAAGGGGGGGGGGTGGAATCCTTTAAAAAGTTCTGCGCTTATAATTTTTTAACAAGACAAGCAAAACCTTGCAATACTAATTTTTTAAAAAACGGGCTTAGTTAAGGTCAGTTGGAAGTGAAAGATATTAACACTCCGCTGACAACGGCATTGTAGCTCCTTTGAACGGATGATGGAACTGTCTTGTCTACCGGGTAGTTAAAAATTTATTAAGTAGTTCAAGCGCCTGTTGACTGCAGGTGAAATATACATTGTAGGCATTACTCAGCCTTTGGGTATCACAATCGTGCCTGGAAACACACCAAGAAAACACCTTTTGTCCTATCGGTAGTTCATAAATAGAAAATTCCCCGTTCTGAAGCACTTAAGGGGGAGGGAAACACTTCAATATATAGTTGAAAAGCACTATTTTTGCACACACAACATGCCTGCACTGTTGTCTGGAAATTGTTATGGAGACGTAACGTCATGTTGATTTAATAAAACCTTCACCTTCTCATCACTAAGAATGAAAACAGAGGCTCAGAGAAGACATTACAGAAAATGTGAGACTGCTGACAATAACCAAGAGACCGTATGGCGTTGTGGCAAAAGTACTGGACTAGAATTTAAGAGATGAGGATACATTAAAATCCTTTGAAGTTCACTGGCTCCACTCGAGCCAGTCAATGTCTCTAAACCTAATCTACATCAGAAGAAGATCAGAAAAGCCCTGCTGGATCACACCAACTATCCATCTAGTCCATTGAGAGCCAGTTCGGTGTAGTGGTTAAGTGCGCGGACTCTTATCTGGGAGAACCGAGTTTGATTCCCCACTTCTCCACTTTCAGCTACTGAAATGGTCTTGGGTCAGCCATAGCTCTTGCAGGAGTTGTCCTTGGAAGGGCAGCTGTTGTGAGAGCCCTCTCAGCCCCAGTCACATCACAGGGTGTCTGTTGTGGGGGGAGGAAGATAAAGGAGGTTGTAAGCCACTCTGAGTCTCTGATTCAGAGAGAAAGGCGAGGAATAAATCTGCAGTCTTCTTTTCCTTCTCCTCAATGTATGCTGAGATCAATTTATCTCTAGCAAGTTTATGCTTCTTTCATTTGCATATTAGGTCACACCCTCTGACACCAAACCAGCTGGAACTGCATTCCTGTGTGTTCCTGCTAAAAAAAAGAAAAAAGTCCTGCTCAAAACCAGCCTCCTTTCCATGTTTACACTCACCCCCACCTCCCATATCTCCACTTTTCAAATTTGATACTTGTAAATTCCTTGGGCAGGGAGCTGATGCCTTGTGGTTTACTCTATAGAGCAGGGGTCCCCAGCCATTTGGAAACTCTGACACAGTGTGTTGGACACAGTCACAAAATGGCTGTCACAAAACAGCTGCCGAAGGAGGTCAAGCCAGCCACAAAATGGCTGCCACAGCTGACCCTCAGTCCCTTAGTGAAGATCCTCATGCTGTGGTGACTGCTGCCAAAGCAACTTTTTAAAAGAATCTGCACAGCCAATCAAATTTCCAGTGACTAATCAGATGCCCTGCTGGGCAAAAGCCCTACCCATTTGGCGGGGGGGGGGGGGGGACACACACTTTGCAGATGGCAGGAAGAAGAAGATATTGGATTTATATCCTGTCCTCCACTCCGAAAAGTCTCAGAGCAGCTCACAATCTCCTTTATCTCCCTCCCCCACAACAGACACCCTTTGAGGTGGGTGGGGCTGGAGAGGGCTCTCACAGCAGCTGCCCTTTCAAGGACAGAGTCTCAGAGGGGCCTACAATCTCCTTTCCCTTCCTCCCCCACAACAGACACCCTGTGAGGTGGGTGGGGCTGGAGAGGGCTCTCACAGCAGCTGCCCTTTCAAGGACAACCTCTGCCAGAGCTATGGCTGACCCAAGGCCATGCTAGCAGGTGCAAGTGGAGGAGTGGGGAATCATACCCAGTTCTCCCAGATAAGAGTCCGCACACTTAACCACTACACCAAACTGGCTCTCCACACCAAACTGGAAAAGGTGCCATGGCGGCCTTTGGCACAATGTTGGGGACACCTGTTATAAAAGTGCCATTACCAATTGATGGTTCTATCTCCACAATAAAATCCATGGTGGAATGCAAGAAGCGGCAAGCCTCTACATTAATTTGACATCCAGTGATGTCAAAGAGAAAAGAAAGGAAGAGAAGAGAAGAGAAGAGAAGAGAAGAGAAGAGAAGAGAAGAGAAGAGAAGAGAAGAGAAGAGAAGAGAAGAGAAGAGAAGAGAGGTTGGCTTTATACCCCCTCTTCACTTGGAGTCTCAAAGTAGCTAACAATCTCCTTTCCCTTCCCCTCCCCACAGCAGACACCCTGTGAGGTAGGTGGGGCTTAGAGAGCTCTGAGAGAACTGCTCTTGAGAGAATATCTCTGTGAGAACTGTGACTGACCCAAGGTGCATGTGGAGGAGTGGAGAATCAAACCCAGCTCGCTCAGCTTAGAGTTCGCTCTCTTAACCACTACACCAAACTGGCTGTGGTGGGCTGTATGTCTTTTCTTTTGAGCTGCCAAGAGGCCTCGTCCCTTTCCCTTTGCGACTTCCTTCTCTGCTTCCAAGTCCACGTTGAATGGAAACTGTGTTAAGCCAAGACTTGGGGCTGATCACAAAAGTGAATGTCTGTTCACCTTCCAGCCAACAGGATTAGCTGTTTACTTTTGCTGTCAAAAGCAAGGCACCGTGGGAAGTGATTGCAGGGCCTTTTCCAAAGCCATTCCATTATCTACCATTCGGGTCAAGCCAGCAACTGCTTCTGAGTAATTTATAAAGTGCTATGCTCTGAGGTATTGCACAATCTCATTATCATTAGGAGGGCTCTCTTTTTTTTTTTTTGCATATTTAACGACAGTTTTTAATTAGATGGCATTTTATTATTCATGCACATAATTTGACGCCAATTCCAGCATTTCCCCCTTCTTTTTTGAGATAAAGGAAAATTCATTCGAATCCGGAGTACTTTGGCGGGCGCTTTTTGGCTGGTAGAATGGCGCGAGCCTGCCGTCTGTAATGGTTTTCTTTTAATTTAGCTAATAGCTATCATGTTATGTACCTTTATAAATTTGTTAAATTCATAGCGCTGGGAGTTGTCTCGCGATGCGGTAACTGTAAGTAGTTTGCTGTATTTGGCTTTCACATACAAACAGTTTGCTTAGGCTCCTTGATGTATTATTAAAATTGGTAATGGACTCTCGGGACGTCATCTCGTTATATGCCTTCATTTGCAGAATAAACCATGCGTTGTTTTCATCTCTACTCATGATTGTTAATGGCACCGCTGATGAGAGGGGAGGTTTGTGTGTGCTTTTTTCTCTCTTCTCTTTTTTTTTTTCCCCTTCTCCCCCCTTCCACCGCCTTTATCAGCTGTGCTTTATTATGCAGGCAAAATAACCAAGCTGCTGATTTTGTTTAAGGTTTTCAATTAGTCATTTGACTGAACACATCTGTTCCTGGCACGTTTCCAGACCTGGACGGGAGCTATTACTGGCCTACACCTGCTGAACCATAGCCATAAACTGCGAAGAGGAATAAACCCAAAATTGGCCTTTTAGATATGGTTGGGAAATCATAATGCGGCTGTGATCGGCTGCAGCGTTGGAAAGGTATGAAATGCACACACACACACACGTATTTCCCTGCTGGTTTCGACCTCGGTTTCATCTGCGACACTTGAGCTCATCCAACTAAAATCTGTTTACGGCGTTCCTTTTTGGTTTTCATTGTTATTAATACCCTTCTATTGTAATTTTCCCTCCCAGCCACCATGGCTTAATCAAGGGGGTGTTAAGTAGATAAGGCCATATTGGATTTCCAAAGGTCAAGGCCGCAGTTTAATTAGCATATTCCCAAACAGAACACAGTAATTTAAACCAAAACGGTCTTTGGATAATTTCAGAGTTGTTAAAAGAATTATTTGGTATTGAGGGGGGGGGGGCGATCGTTTTGGAAACTGGAGCCGGTGCGTTGGCTCTTTTCAGCTGCAAGTTTGGATCCAGAAATAATTTCCTATTTCCCTCTCCTGCCTGTAACCCAGCTTGCCGTTAACGCTGTGCCATTAAGACCCCAAGAAAGTCCTCTTCATCAGAGTTTCCTAGCTTCCAAACAATAAAAACCCCACCTGGCAGAGCAGACGGCAAGCAGCCAGTGGTTCACAGTTGGAGTTCAGGGAAGGGTCATGGAAGACGCAAACATTTCTATTTGATCCCGGCACTATCACCTGGGAACAGGATGGAAATGATAGTCCTTTTGTTCAATTCCACGTGGAAAAGCGGAGGCCAATGTTCCAAACTCACAGAGGGATGCGAGAGATCACCGCAATCAATGGGGTAGATGGACAGACGTTGCTCAGTTGATAATGATTAGGTCCTTTCCTTGGAGCAGGAATGCACAGGCTGGCTTGGCATCAGGGGATGTGGCCTAATATGCAAATGAGTTCCTGCTGGGGGGGGTTCCTACACAAAAGCCCTGTGTGAGACAATGGTGATATCAGGGGATATGACCTAATATGCAAACAAGCTCCTGCTCGGTTTTATTCTACAAAAAAGCCCTGCGTGGGAAAAACGGTGATGTCAGGGGGTGTGGCCTAATAGGCAAATGAGTTCCTGCTGGGCTTTTTGTACAAAAAAAGACCCTGCTTCGATCGTGTGAATCCCTTTCACAAATGAGCATGTGAAACTGCTTTCTACTGAATCAGGACATCTGTCCATCAAGGTCAGTATTGTCTGCTAAAACTGGCAGTGGTTTGCCACGATCTCCACTTTCACATCATCTTTTACAGGGGTGGCCAACGGTAGTTCTCCAGATGTTTTTTGCCTACAGCTCCCATCAGCCCCAGCCATTGGCCATGCTGGCTGGGGCTGATGGGAGTTGTAGGCAAAAAAACATCTAGAGAGCTACCGTTAGCCACCCCTGATCTATTACATACAGAAATTCTGTCAAGTCGCAGCTGATTTATGGGGCTTTCCATGCATGTAAGAGGCAAAGGTGGTTTGCCATTGGCTTCTTCCTTGATGGTCTCCCATCCATCGTTGGTGACCCAAGCAAACTGCTTTCAAGGCATGTGAGAAGCAGAGGTGGTTTGCCATTGTCTTCCTCTACAGAGACTTCCTTGGTGGTCTCCCATCCAAGTCTTGACCCCAGGAAGGGACTTTTAAGGCCTGTGAGAAGAGAGAGGCGGTTTGCCATTGCAGAGTCTTCATTAGTGGTCTCCCATTCATTGTTGGTGAGCCCAGCAAGTGACTTTCAGGGCAAGTGAGAAGCAGAGGTGGTTTGCCAAGAAGAAGAAGAAGATGATGATGATGATGATGATGATATTGGATTTATACCCTCCCCTTCACTCTGTATCGCAGAGTGGCTTACAATCTCCTTTACTTTCTTCCCCCACAACAGACGCCATGCGAGGTAGGTGGGGCTGAGAGAGCCCAGACAGAAGCTGCCCTCTCAAGGACAGCTCTGCAAGAGCTATGACTGACCCAAGGCCATTCCAGCAGTTGCAAGTGGCAGAGTGGGGAATCAAACCCAGTTCTCCCAGATAAAAGTCCGCGCACTTTACCACTACACCAAACCACTACACCAGGCAGGCAAGCAAGCCACCTCTCTGAAATTTCCAAGCCCCACTAGGTGTTGCCAGAAGTTAGCCATGACTTTCAGCCAGACACATACATGCCTCCACACATTAATAATAATAATAATGCATTAAAAAGAGGCTGTCTGAAAGTAACTGGGGAATGACAACATACAGAATCAAAAGAAATATTAAATGCCCATAGCAACCCTTTAAGAAAAACCTGATCTCTACATAATGTTTAGGGACCTGAAGAGGCCCTTCTCGGGCTTCTGAGATTCTCCGGCAGCAACTTGCTGAATAAGCAGTGGTGGTTTTCTAAAGCCTAAATGAAGAAATACCATCTCATCATCAACATTCCCATCATGGTAAATATAAAGTAGAAGATTTCTTCTTATTTTAGCCCACAGAATTGTTAATTTGAATTTAATTACTCCTTCTTAGTCGCAACGAATGTTTGGTCATATTTTCTCTTTCGGTAATTTTAGACATCGCTCTCTATGTGTGCGTATTGCTTTGGATTGTAATATATTAAATTTAAAATAAAATAATAATAATAATAATACAACTGTGGTGAAAAGAGGCTGTCTGAAAGCAACTGTGGAATAACACACTGAATCGAAACAAATATTAAATCGCGGCGCCCTAGGAGGGGAAATAGCTCTCCCAACTTTCGACGGCGCACCATTGAAGCCAGTGCGCCAGGTAAAGAGTTTGGGTGTTTTACTGGAGCCTTCATTATCAATGGAGGCCCAGATAGCAGCCACTGCCAAGTCAGCATTCTTCCACCTGAAGCGGACAAGGCAGTTGGCCCCCTTCCTGGAACGTCGCGACCTCGCAACAGTGATCCATGCAACGGTCACCTCAAGATTGGACTACTGTAATGCCCTCTACTTGGGGCTACCTCTGTGCCGGACCCGGAAGCTGCAGCTGGTGCAGAACGCGTCGGCCAGGCTACTATTGGGGCTCTCGAAATGGGAGCACATACGGCCGGGGCTGCGCGGACTGCACTGGCTGCCAATCACCTACCGAGTCCAGTACAAAGTGTTGGTTATTACCTTTAAAGCCCTATATGGCTGAGGACCAGCCTACCTAAGGGACCGTCTCTCCCCATATGAACCCCAGAGGGCACTGAGGTCAGTGGGTAAAAATAAAATGACCATCCCTGGGCCGAGAGAGGTCAAACTCCAAAACACCAAAGCACGGGCCTTTTCAGCCGCGGCTCCTGCACTGTGGAACCAGCTTCCGGAGGAAGTGCGGGCCCTGCGGAACCTCGACCAGTTCCACAGGGCCTGCAAGACCGCCCTTTTCAGACAAGCCTATACTGATATCGACTGCTGAGTTGCTAGGAATAAAAGAACCGCCATCTATAATATTACCATGGAACTATCTAAACTGGCAGAACCAGCGCCAGAACAGTTTTACTGCTGCCAGACACATTTAATATAACTTAAATTATGTATTTTAACTCAATCCACTGGTTTTTATATGTTTAAATTTTTAATTGTTAAATTTAAAATTTTACCTATTTATGTTAATGTATGGAATGTTGTTAGCCGCCCTGAGCCGCCTAGGCGGGGAGGGCGGGATATAAATAAAATCTATTATTATTATTATTATTAAATGCCCATAGCAACCCTTTAAGAAAAAGCTGATCTCTACATAATGTTTAGGGACTGGAAGAGCCCCTTCATGGGCTTCTGAGATTCTCCAGCAGCACCTTGCTGAACATATGAACATATATGAACATATGAAGCTGCCTTATACTGAATTAGACCTTTGGTCCATCAAAGTCAGTATTGTCTTCTCAGACTGGCAGTGGCTCTCCAGGGTTTCGAGCTGAGGTTTTTCACGCCTATTTGCCTGGACCCTTTTTTGGAGATGCCAGGGATTGAACCTGGGATCTTCTGCTTCCCAAGCAGATGCCCTACCACTGAGCCACCGTCCCTCCCCTATGAATAAGCAGTGGTGGATTTCTAAAGCCTAAATGAAGAAATACCATCTCAAATACTTCAAGCAGCATTTATCACATTCCTGTGATGCAAATATATGCATATTTCACCATGCGTGAAATCTGCGTTTCCTGGATGCAAGAATTTGCTTGCAATCAGAGCCGTTGATCATCGATGTCCATGCGCCGGGAGCATGCACATAAGTTTGCACTTATGTTCAATGTAGCATTAGCAGGCAAAATTAGAAGAAAATCAACATTCAGAGCCATGAGCTTTGCCTCTTCTTTTCTCACACCACATTCTGAACCCCAGTCCACAGCTCTCGCCCTCCTAAGCCGATAGTCCTCGATCTGCCGAAGTTATTGGGTGGGCCTTTCCTCTGAAGTTTGGAGCTAATAAGAATACGGGATGCCTGTGGTAACCACAAAGCAGAACTGGCCCTGAAGGACCTGCAGGCAAGACCTCCTTAACTGTTAACACAAGTTTATTTACCAGCTTGGGAGACCAAAGGAGTTTGGCACCAAACTAGCCCAGCCAGCTCCCACTGAAATTCATTTGGCTTTCCTTGGATGAAAACCTCAGCTGTAAACAGTTACCTCTTATCTCGACAATCTTGCATCGGATCCTTTGCTTGATTGCATAAATCATTCAAACAACAGTTCCCAGTTCTGGGTTTGGAAACGCTTGGAGATTCGGGGTGGAGCCTGGGAAGTGCAGAATTTGGGGCGGAAGGGTACTTAGTGGAGATACGATGCCAAAAATCTACCCTGCAGATCTGCCATTTTCTCCAGGGAAATTGTTCTCTGTAGTCTGGGGAACAGTTGTAACTTCAGGAAAACTCAAGGCCCCTCCTGGAGATGGACAGTCCTAACTGAAACAGGACTACAGGCACCATTCTTCTCAGCTTTCAGATAATCAAGCGCAACCGTGTTTCACATTTCATAAAAAGGTAAAGGTAGTCCCCCTGTGCAAACACTAGCCGTTTCCAACTCTGGGGTGACGTCGCATCACGACGTTTTCATGGCAGACTTTTTATGGGGTGGTTTGCCATTGCCTTCTCTAGTCAGCTACACTTCCAGTTTGGTGTAGTGGTTAAGTGTGCGGACTCTTATCTGGGAGAACTGGGTTTGATTCCCCACTCCTCCACTTGCACCTGCTAGCATGGCCTTGGGTCAGCCATAGCTCTGGCAGAGGTTGTCCATGGAAGGGCAGCTGCTGTGAGAGCCCTCTCCAGCCCCACCCACCTCACAGGGTGTCTGTTGTGGGGGAGGAAGGTAAAGGAGATTGTGAGCCGCTCTGAGACTCTTCGGAGTGGAGGGCGGGATATTAATCCAATATCTTCTTCTCCCCCCCCCCCCCCTGCAAGCTGGGTACTCATTTCACCGAACTCGGAAAGATGGAAGGCTGAGTCAACCTTGAGCCGGCTACCTGAACCCAACTTTCCGCCGGGATCGAACTCAAGTCGTGAGCAGAGAGTTTGGACTGCACTTAACCTTTACCACTCTGCATCACAGGGCTTTACCACTCTGTACCTCTCTGCACCAGAGAGCTTTACCACTCTGCACCACGGGGCTCTCACATTTCATAGCCTTCTGCATAGTTTGCACCCAGAAGTAGTGTCGCAGCACTCTAGGAATTCACTCATCTCTATGTTGTTGTTTTAACAATAAAGATGTGCAAATTCCTAAAGTGTGGTGGCACTTTATTTATTAGCTGCCTTTCTACCTTATAGATTCTCTAAGTAACTTACAAAGAATAATAAAATACAATAAAATGCACAAACATCACTGCTTGAAAGCAGTAGGGGCAAGGCGTGCAGTTTCCATGTGTGTTACTTCTCCAGTATATGTGAACTGACTGCTGGATTTTTCAGGGTGCATATTCACGTGTACCAAACCTGTACATGCATGGTTTGGGTTGCCAGGTCCAACTCAGGAAATATCTGGGGATTTTGGGGGTGGAGCCAGGAGACATTCCTATTCCAAATAAATAATAAAAATATAGCAGTTCTATTCCCCTGAATACAGTCTTCATTTCCTCCTCTTTCTTGCCTTCAAAGGGTTCCCCAGCAGTTGCACTTCCACTAAATGAAAGCGAACACACACACACACACACAGCAGCAAAAAAAAAAAAAACAGTTTGCAGGTCTACACTCACTGGGGCAATTACTCATGGGACTTGCTGGATGTAGCAATCCACTGTATTTCAACCAACTTCTTCAAACTAATGCAGGAAAATGAGTGTACTGAGCCGAGCAGTCTAGGGAGTGGAGTTTTCCTCCTTCCCATAATCAGGTTCTAGTTATCTCTTCAGTATTCCTTTTATTACGCAAAGGACTTCTGAAAGGAATCCAAAACAAACAGAGGGACAGCTCTGTCACACTCTCCCTGGGAAGAGCCACTTGCTCCCTCTTCCCCCAGTTTTAGTCTTGCTGAGATTTAAAGGCACACACACACCTTAAAAAAAAATTGCATGTTTCTAAACCTGTTGAAAATGGAAAGGCACATCCTGGCTTTCCCTCAGCTGACCAGCTGGGCTTCCCTCAGCTGACCAGCTGGGCTCCCCTCAGCTGACCAGCTGGGCTTCCCTCAGCTGACCAGCAGGGCTTCCCTCAGCTGACCAGCTGGCTGGCGATGGGGAGGAACCTGCAAAACCAGCAGATCCCCTGCTGGAACTTGGGGGCTGGCAAGCCTATGCATGGTCCATATGAGGATTGTCTCTGTTCACATAACATGACAACGCACCACAAGGATCATCTACACTGCAAGAGTGTCAAACTCATTTGTTATGAGGGCCGGATCTGACATAGACGAGACCTTGTATTGACATAATCAAGACATTATATTTGTGTGACATACTGTAAAATATAATGCCAGGTAGCAGAGATATAAACTTTATAAAGGATACAAACATAAAACTTTTTAAAAAGTTTAAATTAAAACATGCTTCAAACATTAGCACTCATTGATCTTAAAGCTGCCATCGTTGTGTCTCATTTGTGCAGTTCAGGGAACTGGGCAAAGGAAGCTCTGGTTCTTTCCTTCCTTCCCCAGGGGACCAGGAGAGGGAGGAGCCTTAGCCAATAGAAGGAAGAGAGGCTTGGCTCAGTAGCTCTGCTGTCTGATGGAGAGAGCCTGCCAAAACCAGCTATTCTGCCCCCCTTCCTCTCCAAGGGAGGAGCCTCAGCCAATGGAGAAAATAGAGGCTTTGCTCTGTGCGATTGAGCCTGGCAAAGCAAGCTGTGATGCAGAAGGAAGTAAAAAAGAGGGAGATGGAAACAAATGACAGCCATTTGCTTGGGGGCCTGATAGGAGCCCTCCAAGGGCCTGATTCGGCCCCTGGGCTGCATGTTTGACACCCATGATCTATAGAATGTACTCCCAATATATGCAGTCAGTAGGTTCTCAGTGCACATGACTCCAATGTCTGAAAAGGGCCACCAAGAGATGTACATGATGTTTTTAAAAATTGTAAGTTGAGCTTCCCAGGAACCCCAAGAAGGTCCATGCCCAAAGCCAATTGCCAGTGTCTGTAGTGTGATCAGAGTTACCAAGCCTCTCTCATATGTTACAGTAGAATGCTGGGTTATTATTACCCATCTCCCCAGAGTCCCCCATGAAATAATTAAATAGTTCACCAAGGCTTAGCTCTAACTCGGCTTGACCTGATCAAGTCCTTCTTTTCTTTTTTTGCCATCTCCACATTGTAAATAAACAGCTTATTGCAATATACATCCACTGCGATAAGAGTCTCCCATTACAATAGTTGCCAAATATAGAAATTCAGCCCACATCGGCTTTGTGTCAGTGAGTAAAAGAGAGGGGGAAAGAAACCAAGAAACAATAGAAACTAGACAATTATGGCTCAGCATAGGTCAACAATCAAGGTTATCTGTATTCAATTACCGATATCTGGAAACTTGCTGATCCTGGACTAAATGGAAATTTATCATGCATAGATGAAGCAAATATAGTTATTGGGAGTAAGTAGTGCATTCTTTCGTTGGATGTGCTTGCTCTCTTCTGCAAGTTTTTCTGGTGTGTGTGTTTTCGAAGAGAAGTCATCGGCCTTTGGGGAAATTCGTTCAAAGCCGAGCCACCGCAAATACCTAAAATTGGAAATTATCTGGCTTGCACATCTTTGCTCAAAAAAAGGGAGGAAAGGAACGGAAATCGCTCCTTTACCCTCCGTAACGATAAATTAAATCGTTTAACAATGGGTAGCACTTCCCTGTGATACAGACCTATTGTGAGGGAGCGTTAGGTTGGCAAAACAGTCAGTGAGGTGAGATGAGTTAAAGACCAGGCTGCGTTGGGTGAAGAGGACCACTGCTTTGTTAACCGCTTCTCCGGAACAATCTATCATTTTGGAAAACAAAGCCACTGTACATGACGTAAATTTATCTATTTCCTCTATCTGTGTTCCTTTTTCCAGTAGAACAAGTTGGAATTTCTCCCTCCCAATTCTGAGCAGTAATTTTTAATGCTGGGAAGCCAGCATTTTTCTAGATGTGATCAGTTTAGGTGTGTGAAAGCTCTGCTGGGCGTGAAGCGGAACGTTTCATAGTAATGTGCAAAGCTACTGCTAATATTATTAAATTGTACATGGCAGCGGTTGTCGGAAGTGCTGAAGTCACAGCAAACTTGTGGCAATCCCTCATGTGTTCTCAAGGCAAGAGACTTTCAGAGGTGGTTTAAGAACATAAGAGAAGCCGCAAACATGGTTCAACTTCCCTTCATTTTTAACTTCACAACAACCTCATTATGTGGAGCTTCATAAGAACATAAGAGAAGTCATGCTGGATCAGGCCAATGGCCCATCCAGTCCAACACTCTGTGTCACACAGTGGCCAAAAAACACAGATGACATCAGGAGGTCCATCAGTGAGGCCAGGACACTAGAAGCCCTCCCACTGTGTCCCCCCCAAGCACCAATTTCATTGAATGTCCATGTGTTCTCGTATTGTGAGAAAGGGAGAAAAGTACTTCTTTCTCTACCTTCTCTATCCCATGCATCATCTTATAAACCTCTATCATGTCACCCCTTAGTCAACATTTCTCCAAGCTAAAGAGCCCCAAGCATTTTAACCTTTCTTCATAGGAAAAGTGTTCCAACCCTTTAATCATTCTAGTTGCCCTTTTCTGGACTTTTTCCAATGCTATATCTTTTTTTGAGGTGCCGTGACCAAAACTGTACACAGAGAGCCAGTTTGGTGTAGTGGTTAAGTGTGCGGACTCTTATCTGGGAGAACCGGGTTTGATTCCCCACTCCTCCACTTGCACCTGCTGGAATGGCCTTGGGTCAGCCATAGCTCTGGCAGGAGTTGTCCTTGAAAGGTCAGCTGCTGTGAGAGTCCTCTCAACCCCACCCACCTCACAGGGTGTCTGTTGTGGGGGAGGAAGGTAAAGGAGATTGTGAGCCACTCTGAGACTCTTCGGAGTGGAGGGCAGGATATAAATCCAATATCTTCTTCTTCAGTATTCCAAATGAGGCCGCACCATCAATTTCATGTTTGAGGAGAGATCTGAACCACTCTGCCCACCACATCTCGCTGGGTCTCACTCCAGGTCTCTCATTCCAGACAGCTCCATTGTTCCCAAGATCCCAATTCATGAGTTAGAATCATTACATGTTACCTATTGTGAGGGAGCGTTAGGTTGGCAAAACATTACATAGGTAAAAATGTACCAAAAATCATTACATAGGTTGCTTTCCTACCCTTTGCCCATATCATGTCTTTTTTTGCAATGGCTCTAGGATCTAATCCTGCCAGCTAGCCCACTGTAAGGTTTCCCGCCCCACTTTCCTGGACCCTTTGCTCAATGGGGAAGCAAAAGAAAAATGGGAGGGACGGTGGCTCAGTGGTAGAGCATCTGCTTGGGAAGCAGAAGGTCCCAGGTTCAATCCCTGGCATCTCCAAAAAAGGGTCCAGGCAAATAGGTGTGATAAACCTCAGCTTGAAACCCACTGCCAGTCTGAGAAGACAATACTGACTTTGATGGACCCAGGGTCTGATTCAGTATAAGGCAGATTCATATGATTCATATGATTCATATGTTCATATGGGAGGGGGGACTTTGAAGGGTTGCCATATCACTGCATGATATCCTAGAAAAATCCCTAGATCCCTATGATTTTTGTCAGAGAGTTTTAAGGAATTCTTAGAGTGTTGCAGAAAGGCATTTCCTCCACTCCCTGTCCCAAATGCGCCCATCCCCATATGGCTTCCCTTGTTGGCAACCCTCCTAGGATTCCAAGTATGGAAGGCTGAAGACATAAAATCTTAAGAAGAGACCTGCTGGATCAGACCAGTGGTCCATCTAGTCCAGCATCCTGTCTCACACAGTGAACAACCAGTTCCTCTGGAGGGCCAACAAGGAAAAGAGACCGAGACCTTCATAACAATACCAGAAGAGCCCTGCTGGATCAGACCAGTGGTCCATCTAGTCCAGCATCTTGTCTCACACAGTGACCAACCAGTTCCTCTGGAGGCCCAACAAGGAAAAGAGACCGAGACCTTCATAACAATACCAGAAGAGCCCTGCTGGATTAGACCAGTGGTCCATCTAGTCCAGCATCCTGTCTCACACAGTGAACAACCAGTTCCTCTGGAGGGCCAACAAGGAAAAGAGACCGAGACCTTCATAACAATACCAGAAGAGCCCTGCTGGATCAGACCAGTGGTCCATCTAGTCCAGCATCTTGTCTCACACAGTGAGCAACCAGTTCCTCTGGAGGGCCAACAAGGAAAAGAGACCGAGACCTTCATAACAATACCAGAAGAGCCCTGCTGGAACAGACCAGTGGTCCATCTAGTCCAGCATCCTGTTTCACACAGTGACCAACCAGTTCCTCTGGAGGGCCAACAAGGAAAAGAGACCGAGACCTTCATAACAATACCAAAAGAGCCCTGCTGAATCAGACCAGTGGTCCATCTAGTCCAGCATCCTGTCTCACACAGTGACCAACTAGTTCCTCTGGAGGGCCAACAAGGAAAAGAGACCGAGACCTTCATAACAATACCAGAAGAGCCCTGCTGGATTAGACCAGTGGTCCATCTAGTCCAGCATCTTGACTCACACAGTGGCCAACCAGTTCCTCTGGAGGGCCAACAAGGAAAAGAGACCGAGACCTTCATAACAATACCAGAAGAGCCCTGCTGGATTAGACCAGTGGTCCATCTAGTCCAGCATCCTGTCTCACACAGTGAACAACCAGTTCCTCTGGAGGGCCAACAAGGAAAAGAGTCCGAGACCTTCATAACAATACCAGAAGAGCCCTGCTGGATCAGACCAGTGGTCCATCTAGTCCAGCATCTTGTCTCACACAGTGACCAACCAGTTCCTCTGGAGGCCCAACAAGGAAAAGAGACCGAGACCTTCATAACAATACCAGAAGAGCCCTGCTGGATTAGACCAGTGGTCCATCTAGTCCAGCATCCTGTCTCACACAGTGAACAACCAGTTCCTCTGGAGGGCCAACAAGGAAAAGAGACCGAGACCTTCATAACAATACCAGAAGAGCCCTGCTGGATCAGACCAGTGGTCCATCTAGTCCAGCATCTTGTCTCACACAGTGAGCAACCAGTTCCTCTGGAGGGCCAACAAGGAAAAGAGACCGAGACCTTCATAACAATACCAGAAGAGCCCTGCTGGAACAGACCAGTGGTCCATCTAGTCCAGCATCCTGTTTCACACAGTGACCAACCAGTTCCTCTGGAGGGCCAACAAGGAAAAGAGACCGAGACCTTCATAACAATACCAGAAGAGCCCTGCTGGAACAGACCAGTGGTCCATCTAGTCCAGCATCCTGTCTCACACAGTGACCAACTAGTTCCTCTGGAGGGCCAACAAGGAAAAGAGACCGAGACCTTCATAATAATACCAGAAGAGCCCTGCTGGAACAGACCAGTGGTCCATCTAGTCCAGCATCTTGTCTCACACAGTGGCCAACCAGTTCCTCTGGAGGGCCAACAAGGAAAAGAGACCGAGACCTTCATAATAATACCAGAAGAGCCCTGCTGGATCAGACCAGTGGTCCATCTAGTCCAGCATCTTGTCTCACACAGTGGCCAACCAGTTCCTCTGGAGGGCCAACAAGGAAAAGAGACCGAGACCTTCATAACAATACCAGAAGAGCCCTGCTGGATCAGACCAGTGGTCCATCTAGTCCAGCATCTTGTCTCACACAGTGAGCAACCAGTTCCTCTGGAGGGCCAACAAGGAAAAGAGACCGAGACCTTCATAACAATACCAGAAGAGCCCTGCTGGATCAGACCAGTGGTCCATCTAGTCCAGCATCTTGTCTCACACAGTGACCAACCAGTTCCTCTGGAGGGCCAACAAGGAAAAGAGACCGAGACCTTCATAACAATACCAGAAGAGCCCTGCTGGAACAGACCAGTGGTCCATATAGTCCAGCATCCTGTTTCACACAGTGACCAACCAGTTCCTCTGGAGGGCCAACAAGGAAAAGAGACCGAGACCTTCATAACAATACCAGAAGAGCCCTGCTGGATCAGACCAGTGGTCCATCTAGTCCAGCATCTTGTCTCACACAGTGAGCAACCAGTTCCTCTGGAGGGCCAACAAGGAAAAGAGACCGAGACCTTCATAACAATACCAGAAGAGCCCTGCTGGAACAGACCAGTGGTCCATATAGTCCAGCATCCTGTTTCACACAGTGACCAACCAGTTCCTCTGGAGGGCCAACAAGGAAAAGAGACCGAGACCTTCATAACAATACCAGAAGAGCCCTGCTGGATCAGACCAGTGGTCCATCTAGTCCAGCATCCTGTCTCACACAGTGAACAACCAGTTCCTCTGGAGGGCCAACAAGGAAAAGAGACCGAGACCTTCATAACAATACCAGAAGAGCCCTGCTGGATCAGACCAGTGGTCCATCTAGTCCAGCATCTTGTCTCACACAGTGAGCAACCAGTTCCTCTGGAGGGCCAACAAGGAAAAGAGACCGAGACCTTCATAACAATACCAGAAGAGCCCTGCTGGAACAGACCAGTGGTCCATATAGTCCAGCATCCTGTTTCACACAGTGACCAACCAGTTCCTCTGGAGGGCCAACAAGGAAAAGAGACCGAGACCTTCATAACAATACCAGAAGAGCCCTGCTGAATCAGACCAGTGGTCCATCTAGTCCAGCATCCTGTCTCACACAGTGACCAACCAGTTCCTCTGGAGGGCCAACAAGGAAAAGAGACCGAGACCTTCATAACAATACCAGAAGAGCCCTGCTGGATCAGACCAGTGGTCCATCTAGTCCAGCATCCTGTCTCACACAATGACCAACCAGTTCCTCTGGAGGGCCAAAAACAGGGTATAGAGGCCATTCATTCTGATATTGAATGTGGAAGTTCCCCTCAGTCTCCACGGCTGGTAGCCATTGATAGATTTATCTTTCATGACAAATATCTAGAAATAGAAATATCTTGAAATAAAGGCAGTAAAAACTGTCAGAGAAACTCACAATTAGGGGATACCATCTACCAAAATGAGTGGAAGAAAAAGACTTGAATGGCGTACAAGCACAACAAATAAGAGGATAATTGAGGATAAATATTCAAAGTGCTTCCACCATCTGAACAAAATTCTTATAATTCAGGTGAGCTACCATCACCTGTTGAGACATCACAGGAGATGTTAGGTAACTTATGTTTCATGCCATCTTGTTTTAATTGTTTAAATTGCTTAACTCTTTTCATACCATAGGTTTTACTGTATTTCTATCATGTTGTGTGAGCCACCCCGAGCCCATTTGTGGGGTAGGGAATGATATGAGTTAAATAAATGAATAAGTGATAAATAAATTTGTATGTCCCTCCTCGACACGGTTAGAATCATAGAATCATAGAGTTGGAAGGGACCTCCAGGGTCATCTAATCCAACCCCCTGCACAATGCAGGAAACTCACAAACACCTCCCCCTAAATTCACAGGATCTTCATTGCTGTCAGATGGCCATCTAGCCTCTGTTTAAAAACCTCCAAGGAAGGAGAGCCCACCGCCTCCTGAGGAAGCTTGTTCCACTGAGGAATCGCTCTAACAATCAGGAAGTTCTTCCTCATGTTGAGCCGGAATCTCTTTTGATTTAATTTCAACCCATTGGTCCTGGTCCTACCTTCTGGGGCCACAGAAAACAATTCCACACCCTCCTCTATATGACAGCCCTTCAAGTACTTGAAGATGGTGATCATATCACCTCTCAGCTGCCTCTTCTCCAGGCTAAACATCCCCAGCCCCTTCAACCTTTCTTCATAGGGCTTGGTCTCCAGACCCCTCACCATCTTCATCGCCCTCCTCTGGACCCGTTCCAGCTTGTCTATAACCTTCTTAAAATGTGGTGCCCAAAACTGAACACAAGACTCCAGGTGAGGTCTCACCAGAGCAGAGTAAAGCAATACCATCACATCACATGATCTGGACACTATACTTCTGTTGATACAGCCCAAAATTGCATTTGCCTTTTTAGCCACCTCATCACACTGTTGACTCATGTTCAGCATATATGATCCACTAAGACCCCTAGATCCTTTTCGCACATACTACTGCTAAGACAAGTCTCCCCCATCCTATAACCATGCATTGGATTTTTCCTACCTAAATGCTGAACATTACATTTATCCCTGTTAAAATTCATTTTATTGATTTTAGCCTAGTTTTCCAACCTGTCAAGGTCATCCTGTATCCTGTTTCTGTCTTTTTCTGAGTTTGCAATTTAGTATCATCTGCAAATTTAATAAGCATTCCCTCTATTCCTTCATCCAAATCATTGATAAAGATGTTGAACAAAACAGGTCCCAGAACAGATCCTTGAGGCATTCCACTTGTCACTCCTCTCCAAGAGGATGAGGAGCCATTCACAAGCACTCTTTGGGAGCGATCTTTCAACCGGTTAAAGATCCACCTAACGGTATCAGGATCCAAATCACATTTTACCAACTTGTCAACAAGGATAGTATGTGGAATCTTATCAAAAGCCTTACTGAAATCAAGATAAATGATGTCTACAGTATTCCCCCGATCCAGCAAGGTAGTAACTTTCTCAAAAAAAGAGATCAGGTTAGTCTGACATGACTCGTTCTTGAGAAAACCATGCTGGCTCTTAGTAATCACATCCATTCTTCCTAAATGTTCCAGGATCGACTGTTTGATGATTTGTTCTAAAACTTTTCCAGGTATAGACATCAAGCTGATGGGTTGGTAGTTACCCGGATCATCTTTTTTTCCCCTTCTTGAAGATGGGGACAACATTCTCTCGCCTCCAGTCTTCTGGCACCTCTCCTGTTCTCCAAGAATTCTCAAAAATAATAGCCAGAGGCTCAGAAATTACATCTGCAAGCTCTTTTAGTACCCTTAGATGCAATTCATCTGGCCCTGAGGACTTTGTTTCATTTAAAGAAACTAGGTGTTTATATACCACCTCTATGCTGATCCTAGGTTGGAACTTCATACCCTCCTTATATGTTCTGTTTTTGCCATGTTGAGCACGGTTTCCCTCAGAAGAGAAGACTAAGGAAAAGTAGAAATTGAGCAGTTCCGCCCTCTCTTCAATACCTGTTACAATTTCACTTTCTTGCCCTCGCAATGGGCCTACCATATCCTTGCTCTTTTTCTTACTCTGAACATAAGAAAAGAACCCTTTTTTGTTGCTTTTAGCATCTTTCGCCAGCCTAAGCTCATATTGAGCTTTAGCTTTCCTAACTTTTTCTCTACAAGCACTATATTCATCCTTGGTTATAAGGCCCTCCTTCCAATTCCTAAAGGAGTCGTTTTTATTTCTCAAGTCTTTAGAGAGCTGTTTATGGAGTCACTTCGGCTTCTTTAGGCTTTTTCCATTTTTTCTTCTCATAGGAATCGTCTGTGATTGCGCTTTCAATATTTCGCTTTTAAGAAACTCCCACCTCTCCTGAACCCCCTTCCTCCTAAGTATTTCTGACCATGGGATTTTACCCAGCATAGTTCTAAGTTTATCAAAGTTTGCCTTTCTGAAGTCCAACCTGTAAGTCTGACTATGTATAGCTTTGCCCTTCCTTAAGGTTGTGGTAAGATTGATTGGGAAATACCTGGAAATTTTAGGGGTGGAGCTTGGGAAGGGGAGGGGCCTCAGCAAGGTATTATGTCATATAGTCCACCCTCCAAAGCAGCCATTTCCTTCAGGGGAACTTGGTCATCTGGAGACCAACTGTAATGGTTGGCAACCCTAGATTATATAATCATTCCTATTAAAAATTGCTGACTTTTTCTACCATTTCTGGAAACATCTCACTGAAACTGAATCTCACAGAGTTCTTTATGAGCTATCAGTCCACCTATGAACAGGGCCAAATGTTCCATGCACATATTTTGTGAAAGACGAAAATTAAGCTGCACAAGTTCTCGGTCTGACATCCATCTGTTGTTCGCCTAGAAGCTGAAAAGTCAAGTTTCAATGATCTGCCATTGTTCGTGGATCTGAAGTGAAAAATAATAATTCGGGGGGCATTCGATAGCAGCTGAGATCAGCCAAAGTGAGGGGGGATGGATGGTGGAAAGAGAAATTCCATACGACAGGAAATGAAAAGAACGTTAGGTGGCAGGTTAAAGTAAGGAGCAGATTCAAATCCTCCCAGATTTCGTTTTTGCTTAGCAAAAGTGTTGGCAAGACAGAAGACCCAAAATACAAATATAGCTTCTGAATAAGCGTGTGAGGGAATTTGGTCAACAGTGATCCTGACAAAGGAGGGGGGGGGTCATGGTTGAGGTGGGAGCTCTTAGAAAACTACCCTGAAATGTGACTCTCTCTTGGATTTGCCACAAAAATAAACTCAGCTGTAGATCAAGACATCGAAACCGGACATTAATATTGATCACTGGTCAGCTGTAGACATTTTGTTGCTATTCCCATTGTAGCACTGGATGAGAATCTACTTGAGTAGCTACACAAGGGTTTTTGGACTTTAATTGCTGAGAGCCGTCTTGGGTTTTTTTGGTGTATGCACGCATTGTGATGCATACACCAAAAAATGAAATCTTGTGCTGTATCGGACTATGAGTATGAATGCGTTTATGAATTTTTCGTGCTTGTATGAGCCTTACATAAATCATTTTTAATGTTATGGAATATTTGAAAATACTCTTTATTGAATTATAGTTGTGCCAAGGTTCTTCTGTGTTGGGGAAAAAAATCTTGCAATAGCAAGGGTAAGGTCAGATAAAAGGAGTAAAAATAGCTTGTGATGAGACAACGATGAAAAAATACCAAGGTGCTGTTTTTAAAAGCTATTTCTAAGGCTAATATACAGGGCCGGCACGTGGGAGTCGGTGAGGTAGGTGGCCACCAGGGGTGCCACATCACCACCAGGATGGGAGCGGGTGCCCCCTCCCCATCCCTGCTCACGCCGACCCCCACGGTGCCTGCCCAGCTCCCTCTGAAGTGAGAGAGGGCTGGGCAAGGGGTGGGCCGAGCCGCATGTTCTCAAAGAAAGAACGCATGGCTTGGCCCACCCCACCCTTTGCCCACCCCACTCCCACTTCAGAGAGAGCTGAGAAGAGCCCACCTTCTTCTTTCTTTGCAAGGAAGAAGGAGGCAGCCTCTTCCTGGCTCCCTCTGAAGCTGGGGAGGGCGGGGCAAGAGATGGACCGAGCCGCATATTCTCAAAGAAAGAACGCATGGCTTGGCCCACCCCACCCCTTGCCCACCGCACTCCCACTTCAGAGGGAGTTGAGAAGAGGCCACCTCCTTCTTTCTTCACAAGAAAGGAGATGAGCTCTTCCTGGCTCCCTTTGAAGTGAGAGAGGGCTGGGCTGAGTGTTCACACGAAGCAGGCGCTACCCAGTGATATCACCAGAAGTGATGTCATCAAGCTGCGCGTTAGTAGAGTCCTTGGGGGGGGGGCCAGGGAGGTGGAGGCGTGTGGTTCTGCCTGGGATGCCAGAACCCCTAGTACTGCGCCTGCTAATATAAAGAGAAGACTCCAATCAATTATGAATTAAAGTACCAATTTTCAGTTGTAATTCCGGGAGATTTCCAGTCACTACCTGACACTGGAAGCCGGTAACCCTAACACTTTTCTCCTTGCAAGCAATGGAGCAATAAGCTGTTTTCTTTAATGGGAGGACCTGATTGTTATGAAGATAACGTGGAGGCGAAAAGAACTACATGCATCACTGTTTTGAAGTAAGATTGCCAGTCTCCAGGTGTGGGCCTGGAGATCTCCCGACCTCACAACTGATCTCCAGCTGGCAGACATCAGCTTCCCTGGAGAAAATGGCTGCTTGGAAGGGTGGACTCTGTGGCCTTGTACCATGCTGAGGCCCCTCCCCTCTCCAAACTCCACCCTCACCCTGCTGCACCCCCAAAGTCTCCTGGTATTTCCCAACACAGACCTGGCAACCTTGTTTTGAAGAAGGATGAGAAAGGAAGATGATGAATAACTATCGGGCCAAGTCTCAGTGGCAGAGCTTCTGTTTGGCATGCAGAAGGCCCCAGGTTCGATTCCTGGCATCTGCAGTTATCGATCAGGTGGTAGGTGATGTGAAAGACCTCTGCCTGAGACCCTGAAGAGCTGCCTTCACTCTGAGCAGTCAAAAATGACTTTGAAGGACCAAGGGTCTGATTCTGTAGAAGGGAGCTTCGTGGCCTTTAATTGATGTCTGAGGCCCTTACCTGATGTCTGAGGCCCTGGCAAGAACAATTGGGCTCCCTGTGGGTGTTCTGTTAATGAGAATCTATTGATACCATGTTGTGTATGTGAATGGGAATGTGCTTATTTAATGGTGTCCTTGTCAGGCTCATTGGAGCCTGTAGGACTGAGCTTGGGGACTCAAGAACAATGGACAGTAGGATCCAAATCCCTGCTGCCCTGCTCCAATCACAGGCTCCCTGCTGGTTTGAATGGTCCAATGACGTGCTTGTGTGGGAACCCTGAGTGTATATAAGTTGACCCCATTGGCCCAGTCTTCAGTCTTTTAGTACAGCCCTATACCATGCTGTGCTAATAAAAGAGCTATGATCACTACCACTGGGGGAGGGACGGTGGCTCAGTGGTAGAGCATCTGCTTGGGAAGCAGAAGGTCCCAGGTTCAATCCCTGGCATCTCCAAAAAAGGGTCCAGGCAAATAGGTACGAAAAACCTCAGCTTGAGACCCTGGAGAGCCACTGCCAGTCTGAGTAGACAATAATGACTTTGATGGACCAAGGGTCTGATTCAGTATAAGGCATCTTCATATGTTCATATGTACCACCTTGCCTCTTCCTTGCATCGAACCCACTATATCATGTACTGCTATGCCACATGGCCACCATTATTGACTGTAGTCTGATTGGATGTGATGCCTGTTTTATGATATATTATGATTCTTTGTAGTTTAATTGTGTTTATTATCAGGGCTTTTTTCGAGCAGGGAAAGCAGAGGAACGTAGTTCCGACTGGCTTGGTGACAGCAAGCGTGGTTTAATATGCAAAGGAGTTCCTGCTGGGTTTTTTCCTACAAAAAAGCCCTGCACAAAACAATGGTGACATCGGGGGGGGGTGGTCTAATATGCAAATGAGTTCCTGCTGGGTTTTTCCTACAAAAAAATCCCCTATTTATTACTGCTTATGCTTTTAACGCTGTTGGAAGCCACTCTAAGCCCTTCTCGGGAGGAGCGGGGTATAAATGAGCAGAAATAAATAGATAGACAGATAGATAGATAGATAGATAGATAGATAGATAGATAGATAGATAGATAGATAGATAGATAGATAGATAGATAGATAGATAGATAGATAGATAGATAGATAGATAGATAGATAGATAAATAAGTACGTAAGTAAGTAAGTAAATCAGTAGTCCCTTTTTTATTCCAAACACCACCCTACTGGGCCACACGTCTGGCTTGTTACCTTGATAGGTTTGCTAACCTCCAGGTGGGTTATACAGAAAGACATGGCTATACAGAAAAGTGATATTGTAACAAAAGGAAAAAAACTGTATAAAAGTAACAAATGTCAAGTGTCACTCCATCTTTGTTCCTCTTGCCATATGTATCGAAACGGTTATACAATGCTAACGCTATGCTTTGCTATGCTGACTTTGGAGCTTCTTGCTGCTTATCTGAAGGGAGGGTGGCATATCTGGGAACTGGCTAGCTACTATGCAACCAAGGTCAGGAGAGCTGGAGAGATGTAACCAAGGGGGCTGATAACGGACACCTGGGATGATGAGAGAATAGTAGTAAACCTGCGCAAAATTCCCCGCTTTAGCTTGGTGCGCTTGGCTTGAATTATAACGGTTAGGGCAAGGGTTTAAAAGAGCAAGGAACTGGCGGGCTAGTCAGTTCCGACAACGCCTGTATCTGCCCATGATGATGGAATAAAGATCTTGAACTCTACTTGTCTTATCCTTGCCTCTGGGTCTGACAGCAGCTGTTGATACAAGTCTTGGCTTGCTACTCTATATTTTGAAACAAACAATTTTTGATCAATATTATTGACAAAAAACCACTACACACTAGATGCCAGATTTTAACAATGTTGACAAAATTACAATAGAGGGTTGATGTTACAGCAACAGCAGCAGCAATGGATTGCCTAGGTACCTATCTATTTCATTCGCCTTCTTCAGGCTGCAGTACACAAGGTAAAGCCTTGAATTCAAGAATGGAATGCCCAGTATTTCCTTCAGATTTTTATTTAGACACTCCGGCTTTTTCCTAAGCTTAGCACAGAGACATTTTGAATCTGACAAAGGGTAACCCCTAATGGAAGACTGTTGATCTCTGAAGATCCAACTGCAACTGTCTATACAACTATTGTAAAAGCTGGAGAGTGTCTAAAAAGGGCAATTGACATGCATTGATCTGAGTTTGTAAAATTTGTACTGAGGGTCCAGGATAAATCGTTGAGAGAAAAGGCTGATGAAGGATTGGAACTGCGAAACCGTGAGGAATCCTGGGCAAACAGCCCTTACTCTCTCGGTGACAAGCTTTGTTGGAAATTGGAGGACTTCACCCAAGTTGCTGGACATAAGTTGGAACAACAGGAAGGCTTTTGCCTCTGAGGAACTATACATAGTAATCTGTATACCGCAGACTGTTTGAGGGAGTGTCCATTTCAAGTTGTGCTTGCTGAATTATGAATTATGAGTGGTTAACAGTTACAATTGTTGTACATTGTTATGCATGATTTTTGATAAATGTAGGTTGCATATACACTATTTGTGTGAGGGGGTTCTTGTTATCCAGTGATTTTTGTCTAAACAAGTTCTCTCAAGGCTGTTCTGCTCAAGAGGAGTTCTAAGAAAGCTCTCTCAGCCCCATCTACCTCAGAGCAGGGCTCTTTTTCTAGCAGGAGCTCCTCTGCATATTAGGCCATGCCCCCCTGATGTAGTCAATTCTCCAAGAGCTTAGAGGGCTCTTAGTACAGGGTCTACTGTAAGCTCCAGGAGGATTGGTTACATCAGGGGGCGTGGCCTAATATGCAGAGGAGCTCCTGCTAGAAAAAGAGCCTTGCCTCAGAGGGTGTCTGTTGTGGGGAGGGGAAAGAAAAGAAGTTTTGTAAGCCACTTGAGACTCCTTTGGCTACTGAAGGGTGGGGTATAAATCCAATCTCTTCCTCCTCCTCTCTCGGAGCTGGCCCACATATGGTCACAGCCGTATTCTTGAAGGCAACTCTGCCTTAACAAATTATCTTCATTGGAACCACATGACAAAGCCAATGCTAATGGCAGGGAGCGCAGATTGTTCTCCGAGGCCAGCCGTTACGACAGTTCATCTCAGCAAATTCTAAACACCGGATCGCTATCCCGCCTTTCAGACTAGCTGTCTATTGTGTCAGCTCTCCAGACTGGGCTCTAGGGGATCGCAAAACGTATCGTGAAAGGGGAAAAAAAACAGCTGGAAGGGAAACTTGTCGTACCAGGAGAGGTGCCATATAGCAATTAGCAGGCCGAAGTTTTGATCTGGAAAATCACATTTGCTTTAATTGCTGCACTGTTGCGTTTGTAAAGAATTTGGCTCATTCTGCGCCAGTTTTTTTTTTTCCTTATTAGATATACTATTTAGCAACGGAACAATGCAGCCATTAGTTCCATTGTTGGAGGTTTTTTCATTGCACAAACTAGAATGGCAGAGAAACGCTCTACAAGGAAGAAGGCATATAAATATTTATTGTGGCCTTAACAGATTGTCTTGTAATCCATCCTGATTGTTCAGCACATCATTTGGCACAAGTCCTTTGCGGGATAATGAATGGCATGTTCTTTACCTTAGAGTCACTGAAACATGCTTTTTGGAAATGGGCAAACTCCAAAATGTTCATTTGATGTGAAATTGCCTCAGAGCCGGAGTGATCTGGTTTCCCTCTGTCAAACAAAAAATGCTGAAGGAACTTTCCATGAATTTGAGACGGGCCGAAGAAGAAGAAGGAGAAGAACTGCAGATTTATATCCTGCCCTTCTCTCTGAATCAGAGACTCAGAGCAGCTTACAATCTCCTTTATCCCCTTCCCCCACAACAGACACCCTGTGAGGTGGTTGGGGTTGAGAGAGCTCTCACAGAAACTGCCCTTTCAAGGACAATGATGATCAAAACAACTGGAACCGGTGTAATCAATGGAAATAACAGAAAAAAACCACCGGAAGCAATGAAATTTACACAGAAATGTGTATAAATACGTTTTAGTGCACGCTTAAATGAAACTTAAAGAAAACAAAACTAAGGAACACTGAGCTTTCAACATATGAATTTTCTTACAGAGTGTTTTAGTAGCCCTGTAAATCAGCATCCTTCAAGTAGACTCAGTTGTGGGTGAACACTTTTTTCCTCAGTGCCCGACTCCTAACAATGTGGAGAGAGTAAAGAAGGAACCGCTTATGAAAGGACTCCTCACGGTTTCGATCACTTCGTCAGCCTCCTTCTCCCGATGTTACATGGAGCCTCAGCTCAATTTTTTCAACATGGGTCTACACATACTCTCATCAGTTGCTGCTGGCTCTCTGTGAGAGCTATGGCTAACCCAAGGCCATTCCAGCAGCTGCAAGTGGTGGAGTGGGTAATCAAACCCAGTTCTCCCAGATAGGAGTCCACGCACTTAACCACTACACCTATCTGGCTCTCTAAACTAAGCTACCAATCTGAGCTCCCGAAAGAGGAAATTCGTGTTCTGATCAGGAATCCCAAAACCAAATCAGCCGCTACGCTTTCCGCTTTAGAGATGAGTGAATGTTCCCTACTGTTTCTCTTTTGACATACGTTTATATTTTTGCCATTGGTTCCGGCTCTCAGTTTTCCACTTTGGGTTCTGCAGATTTGTTTTACTGTGCATGTTTTGTTTTGTTTTAAACCCAGTTGATATTATACCTAAATAGGTAAAATATACATATTTGTCAATGCACAAATTAGGTTGAAAAATTTCCTGGGGGAAATTTGGTGCAACAAAACAGAAAACGATACCAAAATAGAGGAGGAAATGAAGTTTAGGAGTCCCAAAAGGGAGAAGCAAAATCAGAAAGTGGGTTTTAAAAAAAAAAGATCAAAAACAGAAAAACAGGGACAAGAAATTCAGAATGATTGCCATTCAACTCTCCATTGGTCAGCTTCTCAGCTTTCAGTTGTATTGGTAGAGTTGGCAACCGTGCCTACTGGACCTTCTGTGGCATATGAGTGTTATTTAATTGGAAACAAATTAGGAAATGAACAAAAAGACTTGGCAGCTCTTGTCCATGTTTGCTATGGGATTTCTCCAAAACGAAGAATGACTTCAGGCATACAAATCTGTTGGGTTTTTTTTGTTGTTGTTGTTGTTGTATGAATCTGTATGAATTTGGAGGAAAGCTCAAGCAGCCCACCAGGAAAGAGGTGCTAATTAGATTTCCATTTGCTAATTAGATTTCCACTTGTGAGTTTACATTCATCTGAGCCCGCTTTGCAAGAAAAATATTATTTTTCTTCATGAATCCCATGTGGAAAGTACAATGAAGGACTGATAGAAAAAAATATTCAAGATACATAACAGATTTTCCCCCTCCAACATAAGCCCAGAAAGTGAAAAGTTAGTTTTCAGCCACCAAAAATTGCACCCCCCCCCTTTTTTTTCTTTTTTCTTTAAAAAAAAATCATTTTCAGTTCCATTTGGTCAACACAAACACAGGAATCTAATAAGCATATTATTGTGCTCATATGCATCTGTTTTCATTAGCAAAAATTGTCTATGCATGAACGGGGTTGCCAGGTCCAACTCAGGAAATATCTGGGAACTCTGGGGGTGGATAATAAATAAATATAAATACAGTAGTGCAGTTCCCCTGAATACAGTCTTAATTTCCTCCTGAATACAGTCGTAATTTTTTGCCTACCCTGGCAGCTGCACTTCCACTAAATGAAAGTGAAAGTTGTCATACTTCCACAAACTCCCTTGTCAGGCTTTGGAAATGTTTCCAAACATGACTTTTTAAAGGAACACACACACTCACAAAGCAATCCAAATAAACAGTTTGCAAGTCCACACTTTTATGATCTCACTGGGGCAATTTACTCATGGGAGTTGCTGAATGTAACCATCTGCTGTATTTCAACCAGCTTCTCCAGACAGGAACAGGGGAGGAGAGCAGCCTAGGGGGTGGAGTTTTCCTCCGTCCCATAATCATGTTCTAGCTAACTATTTCCTACCTATTTTACCATAGAAACTACTTATGAAGTGAATGCAAAACAGAGGGACTTTGCTCTCGGACTTTCTCTCAGCTTCACACGCTGGTGGCTCTGCCTGCTCACCCTGCCCCCTGCTTTCCTGCTGCTGAGATTTAAAGGAACACACATGTGCCAAAACACAAACGGTAGCAAGCCTCTTCTAAGACTGCCAAGATTTGAAGGCACATGGTGGCTGTTGGGGCAAGGCTTTTCCAAGCCAGCCAGCTGGCTGGTGGTGGGAAGGAGCCTGCAAAACCAGAGGATCCCCTGCTGGGACCTGGGGACTGGCAAGCCTATAATGACACAAACTGGAGCTCCTGCTACAATTCCACCCCTGGTGACACCCTTTGGTGTGTGATGTCCCCTAAGGGGTGATTCTCTCCCCAATGTTATTTAACATCTACATGTGCCCACTTACCAGACTGATATGGAGTTTGGGGCTGGGAAGTCACCAGTACCCCAATGACACCCAGCTAGGTCTGCTGATGGCCGGATGGCCGAATACCGCCCCATAAATTGAAATTGAAGGGAATTGAAAATTAAAGGGAATTGAAAACAAATCAGCCAGTATCATAATGCCCCTGTATAAATCGATGGTGCGGTCTCATTTGGAGTACTGTGTGCAGTTCTGGTCGCCGCATCTCAAAAAGGATATTATAGCATTGGAGAAAGTCCAGAGAAGGGCAACTAGAATGATTAAAGGGCTGGAGCACTTTCCCTATGAAGAAAGGTTGAAACGCTTGGGACTCTTTAGCTTGGAGAAACGTCGACTGCGGGGTGACATGATAGAGGTTTACAAGATAATGCATGGGATGGAGAAAGTAGAGAAAGAAGTACTTTTCTCCCTTTCTCACAATACAAGAACTCGTGGGCATTCGATGAAATTGCTGAGCAGAAAGGTTAAAACGGATAAAAGGAAGTACTTCTTCACCCAAAGGGTGATTAACATGTGGAATTCACTGCCACAGGAGGTGGTGGTGGCCAAAAGTATAGCCACCCTCAAGGGGGGTTTAGATAAAAATATGGAGCACAGGTCCATCAGTGGCTATTAGCCACAGTGTATGTGTGTATATAATTTTTTTTGCCACTGTGTGACACAGAGTGTTGGACTTGATGGGCCGTTGGCCTGATCCAACATTGCTTCTCTTATGTTCTTATAAATCTGGCCAGGGGTCTACAGGCTGTGGTTGGTTGGATGAAGCAGAGTTGGCTAAAACTAAATTAATCAAATATGAAGGTCCTATAGCTGAGCTAGAAATATCCCAGCTTGGGAGGCCAACTTCCAGCCTTTGGTGTGGTCTGGATGCCTCCCTCTCAATGATGGCCCAGATCACAAATCTTGCCAGACTGGCATTTTTCCACCTAGTCAAGTCTGGCAATAGGTTCCCTTCCTGTCTTGCCCCAACGTAGCCACAGTGATCCATGAAACAGTCACCTCTAGACTAGACTACTGCAACTCACTCTACGCAGGGCTGCCCTTGAGGCTGACCTGGAAACTGCAACTAGTTCAGAATGAGGCTGTGTGAATGCTATAAGCCCTCATTTGGTGCCCTTATACAACTGGTGCTCCACCAACTGCACTGGGTCCAAGTTGAATACCAGATGAGATTCAAGGTCTTGGTATTAACCTTCAAAGCCCTACATGATCTGGAACCAACATATCTAGGGCACTGGCCTTATGGGAGCTCTGAACTGGGTGCCCCCATGTGACTTGGTGACCTTATCAGCAGTGTTCACTCTAAGCTGAGTTAGTGTGAGCTGTGGTGCTGGAGAAGTATCTTGAGAGTCCCTTGGACTGCAAGAAGATCAAATCAGTCAGTCCTAAGGGAAATCAACCCTGACTGTTCCCTGGAAGGTCAGATGCTGAAGCTGAAGCTCAAATACTTTGGCCACCAAATGAGAAGGGAGCACTCCCTGGAGAAGACCCTGATGCTGGGAAAGACAGAAGGCAAAAGAAGAAGGGGATGGCGAAAGATGAGATGACTGGACAGCGTTCCTGATGTAACTTACATGAAATTGAGCAGACTTCGGAGGATGTTGGAAGACAGGAGAGCCTGGCGTGACTTGGTCCATGGGGGTTGCAAAGAGTCAGACTTGACTGTGCAACTCAACAACACAACAACAACAGCTCAGTTCTTTAGCCTTCAGCTCACACACTGTTGTCTTAGGTCAGGGAAAATGGCCTCAGAGCAAACTAATTTATGCACTAGCTCACAACTTTAATGCCAGTAGCTCACGAAGTAGAGTTTTTGCTCACAAGACTCCACATCTTAGAGGGAACATTGCTTATCAGTGCAGGCAGCGCATCAGAAAATAGCCCTGCCTAAGATGTCAGAAAGTCTAGGGCCAGCCCTGACTGTCTCTCCTAGTGCGCCGACTCTTATCTGGGAGAACCGGGTTTTGATTCCCCACTCCTCCACTTGCAGCTGCTGGAATGGCCTTGGGTCAGCCATAGCTCTCACGGGAGTTGTCCTTGAAAGGCAGCTTCTGGGAGAGCTGTCTCAGCCCCACCTACCTCATAGGGTGTCTGTTGTGGGGGAAGGAGATAAAGGAAATTGTAAGTCACTCTGGGACTCTGATTCAGAGAGAAGGGTGGGGTATAAATCTGTGGTCTTCGTCTTCTATGTCCCCCAGAGAGCACTGCTGTCCATGAACAACAACTTCCTGGTGGTCCCTCACCTCAAAAGTATTCATCTTGCCTCAACCAGGCTGTGGAACCACATCCAGGCCCTGTGGAACCTTATTCAGGAGATCTCTGGGTGCCACTAGGGGCGCTAGAATCTGGAGAAGTTCTAGTCTAGCCTTCACTTAGGTTATAAAGTGCTCTGTTAGGCCTCATTCTCCTTTCTTTATTTCATAATGTTTATTCTGAATGAAGGCATGCTAAGAAGACCCTCAGTAACAGTACACAAGAACATAAGAGAAGCCATGTTGGAGCAGACCAATGGCCCATCCAGTCCAACACTCTGTTACGCAGTGGCCAAAAAACCCCAGGTACCATCAGGAGGTCTATCATCGGGGCCAGGACACTAGAAGCTCTCCCATTGTTGCCTTCCCCAAGCACTAACTAAACAATCACAGATCAACCAAGTAACTAAAGAATCACAGATCAAGAAAAGTGGCATAATCTGTTTCTGATTATTATTAATTTTCCTGTCGATTCCAGTTGAGATATTTTGAGGATCTACTGGATATGGTATGGTAACACACCCTGGGACCCTTTTCCTCGTGTCTGCAGAACATCAGTTTGTATTATTTATCCCGGCTCTCTAACTTTATGAGATTTTGTCATCTTCCCAGTTCCCAGCAGCTGGTTACAACTTGAGCTGGAAGGTTCCATCTTGGCAGAAGCAAAAAAAAATGAGTTATTTTCAGGAAAACCCTGAAGTGCTGGAGGCAAACTAGCAACAGCATGTTTGTCTATACTGATCCCCCTTCCCTGATAGGGACACCCTGCCTAATAGAGTTTCAAAGAGAAAACAGAGTACAAGAACTGCCAGATCCCTTTGCTTGAAACCAACCAGGTGACCACCTCCTAAGTAGATAGATCCAAGTGGACAGCCGTGAAGCAGAAGACCGAAGTAGGAGTCAAGTGCCTGCCAGCTGTATGTAGCTCTGCTCACTGTACCCGATTCCTCGTCTGAGGAAGTGTGCATGCACGCACGAAAGCTTCCATTCTGAATAAAACTTTGCTGGCCCCTTGATTCCTACTTTGTTCACCTACCGAGTGACACTCAGAGTTATTTCAACCTGCCTTGAGTTCATAAAACTATGTATTAATCTATGAAAGTGCTGAAACCAATTTGCAAAATAAGGAGAGGTGGGGGGGGGGGGAGAGAGAGAGAGTGCTCTATATTTTATTTATTTGAAACCCAGCCAATTTTCCCTCCCTGTATAAACGTATGCTTTCTATTGAAGAAACTCATTATTGGCAATTTGCATTTCTTCATTGCACTGTTACACAAACTGAAACCATGTGTCAAAAGTTTAGCTGACATAAAAGCGAGCGTAACAAAATAAAGACTTTAAAAAAAAAAAAAATCCTCCCCACATCTTTCATGTGTCTTTTTTCTCAGGACAACATGTTAAAAGTGTATACAAATTTTACCCAAAGAAAGGGGGAGAGAGAGTGAGCATTTCCAGTTGAAATAATTAATATGTTTGGGGTAGATTTCCCCAGTTTCTGCGGTCTTGTCATACAACATACATCCCAGGCACTCTGTTGAACATGCATATTTTGGACCAGGCTCCAGATGTGTGCAGCAGTTCCCAACAGCTGTCTCTGCTTTAAAAGCAAAAAGGATAAAGTTTCATCACTAACCTTCATCAACAGAAAGAATTAGTGTTATGTTAAATGGGCCCGAATATATATATAAGCAGTTTTGAATCCTGGCAGCTGGAACAAGAAACTCTCTGAGACAGGGGACTTTTCATTCAGACACCAGGAAACCAGAGGTTTGCTTCTAGGGGTGATAACCAAATGGTTTTCACTGAGTAAATCCCTCATATAGCTGCCAAAGTCACCTCACGGTTGGAGGCCTGGTTCCATATCCAACACACTCGGCTAATCAGAAGCTCAAATCCCAATAAATGGTCTATTTAGAACATGTTTTGACCAGCTGATGGACATATGATTTATAACTGAAAATGCCACAAATAGGCCAAGTGTAGTCACATAACCTCGCTGCAATTATACCTGGAACCCGGATCCCTCCTGCTTGAAAGGAGAATCTCATTACATGAGCCTGTTTTTGACTGATTGATCCCATGTGTGTCTCAAGTGCATTGCGCTAAGCAAGGGCCTAATCCTAGTCTACAATTAGAGTTGCCAGCTCCAGGTTGGGAAATACCTGGAAATTCGGGGCTGCAGCCTAAAGAGGGTGGAATTTGGGGAGGGGAAGGGTAGGGTTGCCAAATCCCTCTGTCGCTGCGGCGGGGAGCTCCTTTGACGCAACCGGGACGCTCTAGGATTGGTGGTAAAAACTCTATGGCACCATAGAGTTTTATCGCGACTCCTAGAACATCCCTAGTGTGGTACTCTAGGATTTGTGGCAAAAATTCTACGGTGTCATAGAGTTTTACTGTGACTCATCAAGCATCCCAAGCATGACGCGCCTGGTGCGATGATGTCACTTCCAGTGAAGTCATCACACAGGGCATGTTGCACTGCAACGAGGCTCTTTGGGGGTGGGGATCCCCCCAGTGGCCTGCTCCGTGCCAGTGCGTTGGGGCCCCCTCAAACCAGCAGGAGCTTGGCAGCCCTAGAGAAAGACCTCAGCTGGGTATAAAGCCACAGATTCCACCCTCCAAAGCCGCCATTTTGTTCAGGGGAAGGGACCTCCGTCATCTGGAAATGAACTGTAATTCTGGGAGATCTCTCAGTCCCACCAGGTGACTGGAATCCCTAGTCTAGTGAGGCTGAGCAGTTTGGAGGGGGTGGTGGGGTCTGTGCCTGGATCAGAGACCACCTGGAAAACCAACATCTCTTGCTTTGACTTCATAAGGTGAGAAAGAAATAAATGTATACAAATACAGTTCATGCTAGAGGTGTAGGGTTTCCAACCTCCAGGTGCCACCTGGAGACCCCCCACTATTACAGTTGATCCCCAGACATTCAGTATTAGCTGTCCTGGAGAAAATGGCTGCTTTGGAGGGTGGACCTTTTGGCATTATACCCTGCTGGGGTCCCTTCTACCCCAAACTTCACCTTCCCCATGCTCCACTCCCAAAATCTCCAGGTATTTACCAACCAAGAGCTGGCAACCCTAGAGGCCAAGACTAGTTTTAGTTCAAGGTCAAATTACACCTCTCTTTCTCTTTCTGGCTTCATAAGTGAACAGAGTCAGGAAGCCATGAAATAATTTGGTTGACCTTGCTTGCATTATGTAAAATGTAATGTAAAATTTTATTTATATCCCGCCCTCCCCCGCCAGAGCAGGCTCAGGGCGGCTTACAACATTTAAAATGAACAATACAATAATAAAACATTAAGAACACATTAAAACCAATCAGTGATTAAAACATTCCTAGACTAACAGTGGCGGTAAGCATTATTAATTTAGCAGTAAACATTGGTACCAATGTTTATATTGTTCCAAGAAAACCTGGATTTGCATTGAGCATTTGTCTGGTCCATGAAGACCTTATGTAAGCTTTCATACATGTCTTGGTTTCGGTGGAGTTCAGTGGCATCTTAAAGATCTGTACATCGACCTGTGATTGGGAAATGTTGGCAATGTTATCCAAGCTTATTTGACTTCCTCAACATTTCTCAGCTGCCGTGTCTTATGCAGATTCATTCAAATTCACCAGGAATTTCGCCGGTGGTGACATTTGGTGGTGACAGTCTAAGTATCAAGAAGCCTTCTAGGATCAGGAGGGGTGGAATTGCTCAGATTTCAAGCAAACAAAAGGTCCACCGGGAGTTCAGCGACTGCGGAGCAGCTTGGACCCATCTCCGCGGTGTCAATGTTTTCCTTGGATCCAATTAAAAATGCAGTTGGGCGTAGGAACGTATTTACTCGTAGATCTGATAAGCAAATAACTTGAGTGGGCATCTCTTCTTTGTGGCCTCCGTCTAGTCCTTCAGCGGGAACAAAATCGGAACAGTCAATTCTATCCGGGGCCATTATCTTTGCTCTCCCTTCTCACCCATGAGCTTGAGGGTTCCAATATAAAATTACCCTGCATTCAATTTAATTGGCCTCGATGGAGCAGTCAAGCATGGTCTGGGGTATCTAAAGTTACATAACGAACGATGAGAAAGCAGAAGGCATTCAGCTGAAATTGGGAGATGCTGATAAATCGGGTGACAGGTCACCGCCTACCTCTCCCTTTCTTCACAGGAGGGGCCCTCTTCATCTGATTCCCGAAGTTCGCTTTGGGCCACTGAATCGCGGTTTTTAACAGGCTACCAGAAATGCAGAATAAAGAATCCAAGCGTAGGCCATTTATTTATGTTGTGTGAGCCGCAGCCCTGCCATCAGCTCACCCAATAGGGGTTTGCATCTGCAGATGTCCAGAGCCCTGAGAAGTCCAGTCATCTTTCTGGTTTCCAACTCATATCCTTTATTCCCCAAACTAAGGGTTTCAGGCCTCATTAAAAGCAAAGAGAGGAGCTGTTACTCTGTCGAAGAACACCTGCTTTACATGCATAAAGGCGCAGGTGGACTCTGTGGCATTGTCTGTTACAGGATCCCACAGAGTCAGTGCTGGAGAAAGCCTAGGGTTGCCAACTCCAGGTTGGGAAAATTTGTGGAAATTGGGGGAGGGAGCCTGGAGAGAGCGGGGTTTGGAGGAGGAGGAGAGAAGGAGAAGAAGAGGACGAGAGAAGGAGGAAGAGGAAGACAAGGAGGAAGACAATGACAAAGAAGGAGGAGAAGGAGAAGAAGAGGAGAAGGAGGAGAAGAGGAGGAGGAGGAGAGAAGGAGGAGGAGGAAGAGGAAAAGAAGGAGGAAGACAATGACAAAGAAGGAGGAGGAGGAGGAGGAGAAGAAGAGGAGGAGGAGAGGAGGGGGAAGAGAAGGAGGAAGACAATGACAAAGAAGGAGGAGAAGGAGAAGGAGAAAGAGAAGGAGGAGAAGGAGAAGGAGAAGAAGAGGAGGAGGAGGAGGAGGAGAAGAGGAGGAGGATGAAGAGATTGAATTTATACCCCACCCTTCACTCAAGAGTCCCTTATAAACTCCTTCTCTTCCTCTCCTCACACCCTGTGGGGTAGGTGGAGCTGAGAGAGCTCTCTGAAAACTGCTGTTGAGAGGAACAGCTCTGTGGGAACTAGGTCTGACACAAGTCATACCAGCAGCTGCAGGTCGAGGAATGGGAAATCGACCCAGGTTCTCCCAGATTAGAGTTCATGCACTACAGCAAACTGGGAGGGACATCCATGGGATACAATGGCAGAGAGTCCACCTTCCAAAGCAACAACTTTCTCTAGGACAACTGATCTGTGTAGTGTGAAGTTCAGTTGTAATTCTGGGTGATCATCAGGCCCCACCTGGATGTTGGCAACTGTAGGGAAGCTCCCCCTCGCCTCCCCCTCCCTGGGGTGCTTTCACCCATGCTAAAAAATGCAGTTTCAATCCATTTCAGTGGCCATTTGCAAGCAGATGTTGCCATTTTACACATAGCGAGTTTGGTGTAGTGGGTAAGTGTGTGGACTCTTATCTGGGAGAACCGGGTTTTTCCACACTCCTCCACATGCAACTGCTGGAGCGACCTTCGGTCAGTCATAAAACTCTCTCAGAGCTGTTCTGCTCAAGAGCAGTTTTTGGAGAACTCTCTCAGTCCCACCTACCTCACAGGGTGTCTGTTGTGGGGAGGGGAAGGGAAAGGAGATTATAAGCCGGTCAGAGACTCTCGTTGAAGGGCAAGGTATAAATCCAATCTCCTCCTCCTACAATGATCAAACCTCTGTTTCGATGAACAAAATTCCTACATAAGTTTCTCCTCTAGCATACACTTTGGGCGTTTTCGCACTGACCTTACACCGGAGCGACATCCCTCTTCACCGCGCAGCATCTGCGCAGATTTCGCACTAATTGCTCCGCAGAACCCGGAAGAGCCGCAAAGTCCCACAGCTTTTGCGTCGCAAACGTAAACCGCCAAAAACCAGTTTACATTTGCGACGCAAAAGCCGCGGGACTTTGCGGCTCTTCCGGGTTCTGCGGAGCAATTAGTGCGAAATCCGCGCAGACGCTGCACGGGGAAGAGGGACGTCGCTCCGGCGTAAGGTCAGTGCGAAAACACCCTTCATGTTTTATATATATATCCCTCTTCACATTGGAAAAAGCCGTTTGGGTGAAAGAGCTTTGCTGGTGTATTAGAAATCCCACAGCAACAAGGGATTGCTGTGCTTTCTTTCTTTCTCCCTTCCTGTCCTTCAACAGTCATCTGAAGCCTTTCTCATTACCAGGGCTTTTTTGTTGTTGGAAAAGCCCAGCAGGAACTCATTTGCATATTAGGCCACACCCCCTAATGTCACCACTGTTTTACACAGTGCTTTTTTTGAGAAAAAGCCCAACAAGAACTTATTTCCATATTAGGTCACACCCTCTGACCATCCCCATTGTTTTACACAGGGCTTTTTAGTAAAAAGGCCAGCAGAAGCTCATTTTTATATTAGGCCACAGCCCCTGATGCCAACTCCGTTCCTGTGCGTTCCTGCTCAAAAATAAAGAAGAAGAAGATATTGGATTTATATCCCGCCCTCCACTCCAAAGAGTCTCAGAGCGGCTCACAATCTCCTTTCCCTTCCTCCCCCACAACAGACACCCTGTGAGGTAGATGAAGATATTGGATTTATATCCAGCCCTTCACTCCGAAGAGTCTCAGAGTGGCTCACAATCTCCTTTACCTTCCTCCCCCACAACAGACACCCTGTAAGGTAGATGAAGATATTGGATTTATATCCCGCCCTCCACTCTGAAGAGTCTCAGAGTGGCTCACAATCTCCTTTACCTCCCCCCCCCCAACAACAGACACCCTGTGAGGTAGATGAAGATATTGGATTTATATCCAGCCCTTCACTCCAAAGAGTCTCAGAGCGGCTCACAGTCTCCTTTACCTTCCTCTCCCACAACAGACACCCTGTGAGGTAGATGAAGATATTGGATTTATATCCCGCCCTCCACTCTGAAGAGTCTCAGAGCAGCTCACAATCTCCTTTCCCTTCCTCCCCCACAATAGACCCCCTGTGAGGTAGATGAAGATATTGGATTTATATCCTGCCCTCCACTCCGAAGAGTCTCAGAGCGGCTCACAATCTCCTTTCCCTTCCTCCCCCACAACAGACACCCTGTGAGGTGGGTGGGGCTGGAGAGGGCTCTCACAGCAGCTGCCCTTTCAAGGACAACCTCTGCCAGAGCTATGGCTGACCCAAGGCCATACTAGCAGGTGCAAGTGGAGGAGTGGGGAATCAAACCCGGTTCTCCCAGAGAAGAGTCCGCACACTTAACCACTACACCAACTGGCTCTGCTGATTACAGTTCCAGGGAAAGCTTCAGTGGCTTGATTCATGCAGCTGATAAAGGCTCAAAAGGAGGACCAGTAAAAATAAAAGTTGGCAACCCTAACTGGGTCAGGACGCAAGCCTCCAGGTGGGGCCTGGGGATCAGTGCCGGATTAAACCCTGTGCAGGCCCCTAGGCAGTCGAAATCTTGGGGTCCCCATTGGAAGTTTTCTCAGTGTTGCAGCGCCCGCCCCACCACCCATGATCCCTGCTGCAGCCACCTTCTCAAAAGCCCCTTCAGCAAAGCTGCAGGGAGAGGCAGAGAGAGGCAAACTTGGCGACGCCGCCAGCAGCAGCCGTACCAGGCAAGTCGGGCAAAGAGTGGCTCAGTTGCTGGCTGCGTGTGCAGGGTGGGAGGGCTGCGAGCAGGAGGGAAATGGCGGGGAGAAGCTGGCTCAGGACCCCTAAAGGTAAGGGGGCTCATAGGCTAGTTCCTACTTGGCCTAATTGTTAATCCGGCCCTGCTGGGGATCTCCTGAAACTACTGTTCATCTCCAGACTACAGAGATCAATTCCCCTGCTGAAAATTGATTTATTTTTGGGGAGGAGTATGGATTGTATGGTATTGTATCCCACTGAGGTCTTCATCCTCCTCAGACTCCATTTAAATCTCCAAGAGTTTTTACAGAGGTATTCAGCATTTTGTCCCAACCTAGATAACCCAGGCTAGTGTGTTATAGGGTTGCCAATCCCCAGGTGGGGGCAGGGGATCCCCTGGTTTGGAGGCCCTTCCCCTGCTTCAGGGTCATCAGAAAGCGGGGGGAGGGGAGGGAAATATCTGCTGGGAACTCTATTATTCCCTATGGAGATGTATTCCCATAGGAAATAATGGAGAATGGATCCGCGGGTATCTGGGGCTCTGGGGGGGGCTGTTTTTTGAGGTAGAGGCCCCAAATTTGCAGCATAGCATCTGGTGCCTCTCCCCAAAATACCCTCCAAGTTTCAAAAATATTGGTCAAGGGGGTCCAATTCTATGTGCCCCAAAAGAAGGTACCCCTATCCATTATTTCCTATGGAAGGAAGGCATTTAAAAAGTGTTCAGTCCCTTGAAATGTGATGGCGAGAACTCCCTTTGGAGTTCAATTATGCTTGCCACACCCTTGTTCCTGGCTCCACCCCAATGTTCCCTGGCTTCACCCCCAAAGTCTCCTGGCTCCATCCCCAAAGTCCCCAGATATTTCTTGAATTGGACTTGGCAACCCTAGCGTGTTATCATTAGATCTCATGAAGCCAAGCAGGGTCAGCCCCGCTCAGCATTTGTAAAGGAGAACACCAAGGAATACCAGTGTCATGACCAATGTTCCCTCTGAGCTGTGGAGACTTGTGAGCAAAAACTCTAATCTGTGAGCTACTGGCATTAAACCTGTGAGCCACTGCATAAATTAGTGCATTCTGGGGTCATTTTTCCTGAGCTAGGACAAAAATGTGTGAGCTGGAGGCTAAAAAAACTCACGCGAACTCACGCTAACTCATCTTATAGGGAACACTGGTCATGACGTGGAGGCAAGCAATGGCAAACCACCTCCGAACATCTCTTTCCTGAAAAGAGGTTTCCCTAAGTCCGCTGTGACTTGAGGGCAAAAATAAGAGTAATTTATACACCCAGATTTATTATTTCAGTAAGAACCAGAGTTGGACATCTGTGACTGGAAACCCTCCCGTGAAATTTAGCCTCAAAAAGGGAGTAGTGGGTTGAGGCATCTTCTGGAGAACTTGGTCTTGCCTGTGTGGAGCTTTCTAAATGACACTGCCCACAGCTGGGCTGCTTTAAACCTTTATGTAGTAAAAAGGGATATTCTGGGTGATTACAGACTGGCACTTTGGGCCGACTCAGAGACAGCTCTGAAATCGACCCAAAAAATCCTTCCACATGCAAACATCTGCCTCCCATCCTGGTCCCGTACTCACCCCGTCCTCTAGCCTCCTCAGGTTGGCTTAAAAAGCGACCACTTCTGAAGTGGTAGAAAATTCCTGAGCTGACAGCCACTCACCCTGTTGGACATCAGGACAGATGCCAGGCCATGAAACCACCAAGCCACCCCAAGTCATTTCTGGCTTTTCCCCTCTTTTTTTTTTGTCAAACTTAACCCGAGCACTTGAGCACATGAGCACACAAGTGCTTCACTCCTCAGGGGGAGAAAAGAGCAGTCCGGCTTCTGAGGCACTTTCCTGTCTGAACACGCCAAGTCGCCTTGCAGACGGGATGGGGCCGCCTCACCAGAGAGCATGTGGAAGCATCAGGGCGGCTCTTTTTGAGCCAGCCCACTTCGGAACACCTCCCAACCGCCCCCAACTGCCCATCTGTCATCACCCTATGTGTTTTCCCTCTATCTATCCTAAAACCCGAGGGGGCATTTTTAATTTGAGGAATGACAGAAAGTGAGGAAAGCCCTCCCCCAGTGCTTATGAGGACCAAAAATATGTTCAAAGTCTCTGTTATGGGATTTAACCTCTTAAATTATTTAACCCGAATAATTAAGCTCATATTGCCAAAATAAAAAAGGAGTTAAATATTCCGTAGGGAATGGTGATTCTTTTTGCTGCCATCTTTTTGCAAAGCTAAACTTTACTGGGTTTTGCAAGGTTAAAAAAACAGACATGAGAGGGCAGTCTCAAAACAGTGCCAAATTATAGTCAGAGGTGCATCAGATGTGAATAGGGTCCTACTTAAGATGTTTTCATGGCCAGCAACCTTAATTATGTTAAAGTTAAGAAGTCTGGGTCTTCTTTAACGATTGCATTCATACAGCTAAACAGCAACGTCTGTCTCTGGCAGGCCAAAGCTTTCATGTGAAAGAAATAAAAGTTCTTTTAACTTTTTTTTTTTTTTTTTTTTTACAGCTCCTTTCTTTCCCCCACTTTCACAATCGTGTTTTGGGTTTTATTAACATGCCAGACTGGATTTGCAATTTCTCTGGTTCATGGTACCAGATACATACACCAGTATCTGCGAATAAACCATTTATCCCTGAGGAGGCCTAATGGCACAGCACAGATGGGCTGTAAAACATTTCACAATATATTCCCTTCAAGGATAATCTACAACCCAAAGTTGCACAGAGTCTCTATAACAAAACTTAAGAGCGTGACCAGCAAAAAAAAAAAAAGAAGAAGCTGTTTCTGTACTACTCTGTCGACAACTTCAGAAACTGTCACAGGTAAAGGCCAGATTTTTGTTTCCATCATGTCTTTTCCCCCATCTAAAAAGGTAAAGGTAGTCCCCTGTGCAAGCACCAGTCGTCTCCGACTCTGGGGTGATGTTGCTTTCATGTTTTCATGGCAGACTTTTTATGGGGTGGTTTTAGGGTTGCCAATCCCCAGGTGGGAGCAGGGGATCCCCTGGTTTGGAGACCCACCCCCCGCTTCAGGGTCGTCAGAAAGCGGGGAGAGGGGAGGGAAATGTCTGCTGGGAACTCTGTTATTCCCTAGGGAGATTTATTCCCATAGAAAATAATGGAGAATTGATCTGTGGGTATCTGGGGCTCTGGGGGGGGCTGTTTTTTGAGGTAGAGGCACTAAATTTTCAGTACAGTATTTAGTGCCTCTCCCCAAAATATCCCCCAAGTTTCAAAACGATTGGACCAGGGGGTCCAATTCTATGAGCCCCAAAAGAAGGTGCCCCTATCCTTCATTATTCCCTGTGGAAGGAAAGCATTGAAAAGGTGTGCCGTCCCTTTAAATGTGATGGCCAGATCTCCCTTTGGAGTTCAATTATGCTTGTCACAGCCTTGATCTTGACTCCACCCCAATGTCTCCTGGCTCCACCCCCAAAGTTCCCAGATATTTCTTAAATTGGACTTGGCAACCCTAGGTGGTTTGCCATTGCCTTCCCCAGTTGCCGACACCATTTAGAATCATACAGTTTGTCAGCTTTTAAAATACATAACTTGTTTTGGGAAACAAAGGCCGATAAAAGACTGGCATTTGGGGTCGACTCAGATACAACTCTGCAATCGACCCCAAAAATATCTCCACACACAAACATCTGCTGCCAGTCTTTGTCCCGTACTCATCCTGTCCTCCAGGCTCCGCAGTGTGACTGAAAAAGCTACCACTTCCAAAATGGTAGCAAATTTTTGAGCCGCACGCCAGTCGCATGCTTGGCGTCTGGAAGCGGAAGGGCGCAGGCAAGGTGCCTTGAGGGTGTGAAACCACCAAGCCACCCCAAGTCGCATTCATTTTTAAAAAAAATTAAACTGTTCAGTCCGCATGAGCGCATGTGTGCATGACTACTGAAAATGTATGGGGAAAGGAATGGTGCGCAATGGTTGTCTGAACATGCCCATGTCGCCCCCTGGACGGGATGGGGACGGCTTGTGGGGGAGCGTGTGGAGGTTTCAAAAAGAGCCGTCCAGATTTGGGACGCCTCCCAACCGCCCCAAAATGCCCATCTGTTATCAGCCACTGTTTGAGTCCAGTGGATTCTACAAGACCAACGAAGTCTACATGCACACTTCCTCAGATACATAGAAATGTAAGTTAACAGAGACAGATGAATGAAAAGCAAATTGGCAGACAACTTAATTAAGATGTTTTGACATAGGCAAAGGCCAAACAGAAAAATAACAAGTTAAGTTTATATGGTCACCAGGACACAATTTGTTGTATGCTAATTTGCTGTTCACCTATGTAGAGGCATCTGTCTATAGATTAAGCTTGCCAGTTTCTACCTGGGTCAGGACAGAAGACTCTTCCCAATAATCATAGAGGTTTTTCCTACGTGAAAAAGCAGGTGTGTCAAACATGCAGCACAGGGGGCGAATCAGGCCCTTGGAGGGCTCCAATCAGGCCCCAAAGCAACTGGCTATCATCTGCCTCCTTCTCCCTCTCTCTTGCTTCCTTCTGCATCACAGTTTGCTTTGCAAGGCTTGCTCAGTCACACAGGAGCTACAGAGCAAAGTCTCTATTTTCTCCATTGGTTGAGGCTCCTCCGTTGGAGAGGAAGGGGGGAGGGAGAGCTTGCTTTGCCAGGCTCTCTCAATCGCACAGCAGAGCTACTGAGCCAAGCCTCTCTTCCTTCTATTGGCTGAGGCTCCTCCCCCTCAGGAAGGAAGAAAAGAGGAGATTTGAGGATGAAGCCTGGGGAAATGGGGGTTTCAGGAGGGGAGGGACCTTGTGAGCCAGTTTGGTGTAATTAAGAGCAGTCGACTCTGATCTGGAGAACTGGGTTCGATTCCCCAGTCCCCACTCCTCCACATGCAGCCAGCTGGGTGACCTTGGGTCAATCAAAGTTCTTGTGAGGGAGGTGGGGCTGAGAGAGTTCTGAGAGAACTGTGACTGGCCCAAGGTCACCCAGCATGCCTATGTGAAGGAGGCATGGGGAATCAAACCCCATTCTCCAGATTCAAGTCTACCGCTCTTAACCACTACACTACTCTTGCTCAGGGGTGGAATTCCAGCAGCAGCTCCTTTGCATGTTAGGCCACACCTCCCTGATGTAGTCAATCCTCCAAGAGCTTACAAAAAAGAGCCTTGCAAGCTCTTTGAGGATTGGCTGCATCAGGGGTGTGTGGCCTAATATGCAAATGAGCTCCTGCTTGAATTCCACCCCTGCTCTGGCTCAATATGGAAGCCACCACATGTCCACTGACATTTCATCATTTTAAACAGAGAAATCCTTGTGTATTTCTAAGACCCCAATTCTCCTTCTAGGGATCACTGGCTGAGTGCATTCCTTCCCCCCCCTGCTCCTTCATTATTGTGCATTGTTGAAGGGCTCTTTTCCTTTGGCTTGCAGTTGTGCTCATTTACTCTGAAATAGCTCCTTTTTCACGGGCTCCTGAAGCAGGAAAGTGACCAGAACTGTTTCCTTTTTAAGCAAAAACAAAAAAAAAGTTTAATAGAGTGTTTAATGCCACAATGGATCAGGTTGAACTTGCAGCTGGAAGTCAAATACATCCAGCAACATTCATCTTTTGGGTAGGCAGCCCTGGACTGGGGAAGCTGGTGCATACTCTGCTATATGTGTTCGCTCTCCAACAATCATATTCAGGGCCTTTTTTTTTTTTTTTAGCAGGAGCTCCTTTGCATATTAGGCCACACACCCTTGATGTAGCCAATCCTCCAGGAGCTTACCTTAGGCCATATACTAAGAGCCCTGTAAGCTCTTGGAGGATTGGCTACATCAGGGAGGTGGGGCCTAATATGCAAAGCAGTTCCTGATACCAAAAAAAAGCCCTGATTGTATTTCATACTAATCTGGCTGGCTCCTGTACGGACAAAAGGGTCATCTACAGCAGTGGTAACGCAACCTTTTGGGCACCAGGGACAGGTTTTGTGGAAGACAAGTTTCCCGCGGCCGAGGGGGGTGGAGGGGGATGGTTTCGGGATGATACAATGGTGCACTTTATTTCTATTAGTTCAGTGTGGCGGTTAAGTGTGCAGAATCTTATCTCGGAGAACCAGGTTTGATTCCCCACTCCTCCACTTGAAACTGTTAGAATGGCCTTGGGTCAGCCATAGCTTTTGCAGAGTTGTCCTTGAAAGGGCAGCTTCTGGGGAGAGCTCTCTCAGCCCCACCCACCCCACAGGGTGTCTGTTGTGGGGGAGGAAGGTAAAGAAGATTGTGAGCAGCTCTGAGACGCTGAAATTCAGAGTGAAGGGCAAGATATAAATCCAACTTATTATTCTTACTCTTATTCTTATTCTTACTGGAGAGCCAGTTTGGTGAAGTGGTTAAGTGTGCCGACTCTTATCTGGGAGAACCGGGTTTGATTCCCCACTCCTCCACTTGCACCTGCTGGAATGGTCTTGGGTCAGCCATAGCTCTGGCAGAGGTTGTCCTTGAAAGGGCAGCTGCTGTGAGAGCCCTCTCCAGCCCCACCCACCTCACAGAGTGTCTGTTGTGGGGGAGGAAGGTAAAGGAGATTGTAAACTGCTCTGAGACTCTTCGGAGTGGAGGGCGGGATATAAATCCAATATCTTCTTCTTCTATCTACTACTACTACCACCACATTTTAATATATAATTAAATAATTATACAACTCATGGCCTGGTTGCTAACAGACCACGGACCGGTACCAATCCACGAACCAGGGGTTGGGGCCCCCTGATCAACAGATACAGTATGTGGGGTTTACCAATTTGGTGGGGCTCCTAAAGCATTCTGGAAGAAATGACTTTGTAAATTCACCAGTCCTTAAAATGGTACAATGAGGCCACCGACAGACCACGGGGTTTACATTCTAAGGGGACTCCCCGAATATTCAGAAAGAAACGCAACTTTGTCAATTATCTGGCAGGATAACAAAAGAAGAGGCTATGAAGATCTGAGTTGACTGCAGCTAGCACCAAACGTTGAAAGCCATGGAGCAGGAACTCAGTAACATATTAGACCACATTCCCTAATATTAGCATATTAGGCCACACCCTCTGGGATAATCAAGTGCAAACTGAGCTGTGACAGTAACTTTTCTAGGCCCTGCTGCAATTCTGGCTGGCTAGCCAGGCCCCAGGGAAGCTGCCGCACAGTACATCTGGGCCCTGTGATCCCTGCCTGGCCCTGGGGAGGCTGTTGCAGAGCACGGATGGGCCCCACGATCCTCGCTACCCAGCCAGGCCCCAGTAGGGTTGCCAAGTCCAATTCAAGAAATATCTGGGGACTTTGGGGGTGGAGCCAGGAGACTTTGGGGGTGGAGCCAAGAGCAAGGGTGTGACAAGCATAATTGAACTTCAAGGGAGTTCTGGCCATCACATTTAAAGGGACTGCACAAATTTTTAAATGCATTCCTTCCATAGGAAATAATGGATAGGGGCACCTTCTTTTGGGGCTCATAGAATTGGACCCCCTGGTCCAATCTTTTTGAAACTTGGTAGGTATTTTGGGGAGAGGCACTAGATGATATACTGAAAATTTGGTGCCTCTATCTCAAAAAACAGCCCCCCCAGAGCTCCCGATACCCGTGGTTCAATTCCCCATCATTCCCTATGGGAATCGTTCATGGAGGTGCATGATGGCTCTGGGGGCGGGGCTTCCCCCGCCAGCCAGCTGGCTGGGGGAGGGGGGAAGCCTGTAAAACCGGGGGATCCCCCTCTGGGACCTGGGGATTGGGAAGCCTAATATGTTCCCCAGAGACCACTGAGATCTAGTTCCCAAAGTCTCCAAAAAATCCCTGGACCAAGGGAGGCCAAACTGAAAACACCGAGGGAGCAGGCCTTCCCAATAATGGCTCCCCACTGGTGGAATCAGCTACCGGAGGAAGTGCGAGCCCTGCGGGACTTTAACCAGTTCCGCAGGGCTTGTAAAACTGTCCTCTTTCAACAAGCCTATAAGGTAGAACTCTGAAAGTGACATCTGGCCATCTTGATATATATACATTCTGTACTGTAGTACTTTTAATCTATTGTGGTTTTTAAATTATTTATGTAACTGTCTTTTAACCGTATTTTATTAACTGCATTTTATTATATGAATTGTATTTATTGTAATCATGGTCACACCATGTCTTGTGAGCCGCCCTGAGCCTGCCTCGGCGGGAGGGCGGGATAAATAAAAGATTATTATTATTATTATTATTATTATTATTATTATTATTATTATTATTATTATTATTATGAAAGGCAAATATTGGACAGGGGTTAGAAAGTCAGACTATGATTAGGGAATCAGGGTTCAAATTCCCCCAACATTTGTCCTGCTAGGGGATCTTGGGCCAGATGCCCAAACCATCCTTGAGAAACAGGGCATGCATCGCTAATATTCTGAGGATGTTCAAGGATCTCAGCTTTCATACTCACTCTACAGTTTGGTGTAGTGGTTAAGTGTGCGGACTCTTATCTGGGAGAACTGGGTTTGATTCCCCACTCCTCCACTTGCACCTGCTGGAATGGCCTTGGGTCAGCCAGAGCTCTCTTATTTGGGAGAACCGGATTTGATTCCCCTCTCCTCCACTTGCAGCTGCTGGAATGGCCTTGAGTCAGCCATAGCTCTTGCAGAGGTTGTCATTGAAAGGGTGGTTGAAAGAGCCAGTTTGGTATGGTGGTTAAGTGTGTGGACTCTTACCTGGGAGAACTGGGTTTGATTCGCCACTCCTCCACTTGCAGCTGCTGGAATGGCCTTGGGTCAGCCATAGCTCTTGCAGAGGTTGTCCTTGAAAGGGTGATTGAAAGAGCCAGTTTGGTGTGGTGGTTAAGTGTGCGGACTCTTACCTGGGAGAACCAGGTTTGATTCCCCACTCCTCCACTTGCACCTGCTAGCATGGCCTTGGGTCAGCCATAGCTCTGGCAGAGTTGTCCTCAAAAGGGCAGCTGCTGTAAGAGCTCTCTCAGCCCCACCCACCTCACAGGGTGTCTGTTGTGGGGGAGGAAGATAAAGGAGATTGTGAGCCACTCTGAAACTCTTCAGAGTGGAGGGCGGGATATAAATCCAATATCTTCTTCTTCTACACCGCTGAGGCGCTACGACCATTGTAGGATCACTATCAGAAGAAAGATTCTGCCTATATCAAAGTTGTACAGCACCAGGGCTCTTCTTCTAGCAGGAGCTCCTCTGCATATTACACCACGCCCCCCCGATGTAGCCTATCCTGCAAGAGCTTAGAGGGCTCTTAGTACAGGGCCCACTGTAAGGTCCAAGAGGATTGGCTACATCAGGGGGGGCATGGCTTAATATGCAGAGGAGCTCCTGCTAGAAAAAGAGCCCTGTACAGCACATAAAATGTTTTCATTGTATTTTGTTGGATTTAAATTGTATATCATTATGGATGTTTGAACTGATTCTTGACTGCCCTGGGTCCGCTTGCGGAGAGGGCGGGATAGAAATTGAAAGAAATAAATAGTAATAAATAAATAATCTGTCAGTCTCTGAGAGCCAGTTTAGTGTAGTTGTTGGGTGTGCAGACTCTTATCTCGGAGAACCGGGACAACCTGTGAGGTGGGTGGGGCTGAGAGGGCTCTCACAGCACCTGCCCTTTCAAGGACAACCTCTGCCAGAGCTATGGCTGACCCAAGGCCATGCCAGCAGCTGCAAGTAGAGGAGTGGGGAATCAAACTCAGTTCTCCCAGATAAGAGTCCACTACACCAGACTGTCTCTCTAGGCTTCCTAGCTTCTAGGAAGCCTACAGGTTGGGCTCTAAAAGACCGTTAGTGCTCAAATAAGAGCCATTGCTCTCACAATGCCTCTGAGTCCCCAAAGTTCCATTTCCCTACCACCGTTGATAAATCTCTTTCCTTCAAAGCCATTGTTGCCATCCTGGGGCAGCGAATTCCCCAAGCGAACCATGCGTCATACACAGAAGCATTTCCTTTCATCTCTCCCGAATCTCCTGCAAATTGATTTTATTGGCTGCTTGCAAATCCGTCTATCGTGGGAGGGGAAGAAAAAGCTCCCTCTCTCCTGTCCACTTTCCCCACCCCATGAATCACTTTGCAAACCCCTGTCGTGTCCCCCCTTTAGTCCTTTTCCATAGTCCTTTTCCATCCGCGTGTCACTGTATCCTTTCCTCTTTCACGGGATGAGACAAATGGGGTCTCACTGGCCCCCGACTCACCTAAACAATGTGTGAGTTTGCGGCGAGGAACGATGGCAGGACAGATTGCGCGCGTCGAGCAAATCAGCTTACTTAGCATATCTTATTCTGAATCCGAGCACCAAAATCTAGAGTTATTTATGTACGTTGGCACAGATCTCGTCTAGTCCTGGATGAAACAATGCAGATCTGAGTAACTGCAAGCCTCCGCAGAGCTATATATCCAGTCAAGTTTGGACATATTTCTTACACATTCAAACCGACTGATAAAAGTTATATTGGTCCCTTGCTAGCTAACCCATACTAAATGTTATTGCTCTGCATGCCATGAATTCTAAAGCACTTTCTAATGGAGATGTTATTTTTAAAGAACTGGAATGATCTATTGGTAAGGGACTATTTTGTCACCCACAGTTGCATTTGCTTTCCCCCCCCCTCCCTTCGCCTCCCCTCTCCGTGCAATGCAATATGCAGCGATAGTTCTGGCTCCTACTGAAATCAACAGCGTGATTTTAATCGACAGGATTGCCCCGGATGTTACTCTGTGTTGCAACTGCAATGGGATGGTTTTGAAGCTGAATTTCTAGGGTGTTTTTTTGTTTTGTTTTTTGCAGAGAGAAGAAGAAGATTATTTCAAATATGCACAGTTTTACACAGTCTTGTTGGATCTGTAGTTCTCATACCCGTAACTTTTATTCACCTGATTTGATCATCTCTGCTGCTCGGGGCAGATGGCAGAAAGGCAAACAGCTCTGTGGCTCAGCTCATGAGTGATTGCAGTCAAAATGGGGCATTCCCTTGCCAAAACGTTTTTTTGTTAGCATTCGTAGCATCCCTGATTTCAGTTTATCTTTTTTTCTGGGCCAAAGTCATGGCATTGAATCATAAAACTGGTAGTAAAGTTGACCGTTTCCCCCATATAAATGGTGTACAATGGTGCAGGGATGCCATTAAGAAATGGACAAAATGGAGAATGAGCAGAGAAAACAGACAGGACAGAAAAACATTGGCAATCAATGTGTATAAACAGGGCTTTTTTTGTAGCAAGAACTCCTTTGCATATTAGGCCACAGACCTCTGATGTTGCCAATCCTCCAAGAGCTTACAGGGCTCTTATTGCAGCTCTAGGAGGATTGGCTATATCAGAGGGGTGTGGCCTAATATGCAAAGGAGTTCCTGCTACCAAAAAAATGCCCTGCAGATAAAAGCTAAAAAAGATGGGGAAATGAGATCACAGGTAAACAATCGCATTTGAGTAGCTGAGTTTTATTTTTCATTTGCTCCATTTAAACCCCACCTGTCTTGCGTAATTCTCCTTGCCTCCACTTTGTCTTCAGAACAGGCCCAGGAGGTCAATTAAGCTGACCAGCCTAAGTCATCCAGCCAAAGTCATCCAACCAGCTTCCAGGGTAGAGTGGGGATCTGAACTTGGGTCTTCCCGATCCTGATCTTACACAATAACCACTACACCACACTGGCAGAAAGAGTGATGAATTCTTCTTAGCCTTTCCTCCAAGGGTATCCATGCATTTGTGACCAAGGGTCAGCATGGCAGCAGGTTTGTTCATAGCTTGCCACATTGGCCATGACCAAAAGACGTTCATTCCATTCACTTCTATCAGTAATGGGACATCCCCAGAGACAATCTGGAGCAATGTCCCGTTTCATAGCCTTTTAGCTTTGCAGGCTCTAACACAGCTTCAAAGGTAATTAAAGCAACATGCAGACGATGGGGTCAAATATTGAACAGAGGGCCATGGGACTAGGGTTTCCACGTCCAACTCAAGAAATATCTGGGGACTTAGGGAGTGGAGCCAGGAGCATGGGTGTGACAAGCCTGATGGAACTCCAAAGGAAATTGTGGCCGTCACAGTTAAAGGGACCACATGCCTTTTAAATGCCTTCCCTCCATTTGAAAAAAATGAAGAATAGGGGCACCTTCTACTGGAGCTCATAGCTGGACCCCCTGGTCTAATCTTTTTTTTTTTTTTTTTAACATGGGGGCTGGTATTTTGAGGAGAGGCACCAGATGTTATACTGAAAATCTGATGCCTCTATCTCAAAAACACACACACACACACCATAGCCCCAGATACCCAGAGATCAATTCTCTGTTATACCCTATGGGAATTGATCTCCATAGGCTACAATGGGGCGCTCGACAGACATTTCCCTTTCCCCACACACACACTTTCTGATAACCCTGAAGTGTGGGGGAGGGCCTCCGAACTGGGGGATCCCCTGCCCCCACCTGGGGTTTGGCAACCCTACATGGAACAGAAAAATCTTTCAAAAGCCAGAGCCAGACCAAGATATCTATTGGGACCTGGAGATTTCCCGGAATTGTATCTGATCTCCAGACTGCAGTTCCCCTAGGGGGTGGATTCTACGGCATAATTTCCAAGCAATCCTGGAATCTATCCTGGGAAAAGCTAGCTGCCAATATTTTTGCCACTGGGTCTCCCTGTCTAAGGCTGCTATGATCCCATGCAGGAGTGGAATTCTAGCAAGAGCTCCTTTGCATATTAGGCCACACCCCCTGATGTAGCCAATCCACCAACAGCTTACAGGGCTCTTAGTTCAGCGCCTACTATAAGCTCCAGGAGGATTGGCTACATTAGGCGTGTTTGGCCCAAGGGTGGAATTCTAGCAGAAGCTCCTTTGCATATTAGAAAAAAAGAGCCTTGTAAGCTCTTGGAGGATTGGCTACATCAGGGTGTGTGTGGCCTAATATGCAAAGGAGCTCCTGCTACAATTCCACCCCTGATCACATGAAATGGCCCCTTCCCCCTCCCCCATAACAATTGCATCACTTTAAATACAGGGAAATTAAAATGCATATAGCAAATTTGCCGCTGAGAAAATAGCTAAGAGGATTTATCCGATCTGAATTCCTGCAGCCTTTTTGAGCAGCTTTCCCCATTCCATTTTTCCCCCTCCCATAATTTGTATCAAGTACTTAACATTCAAACCAGATCCTTTGCAACTTTTTTTTTTTTTTTTGCCTAACTTAGCTTTCTTTTCTGACCTTCCTCTCCCCACTCCCCCCGAAAAAAACCCCTTTAAGTATTCCAGGCCTGGGTTTCTTCAATATACAGTCTGTAAATGTTTTACTTTGATTTGAGATACATGACAATAAATTAGGGAACATTTATCAAAGCCGCTTTGTTGCGTTGCTGACAAAAGCAGATTTTGCATAAATTACTGCATTATACAAATACACTTAGCTGGATCTTGTTTCTTTGATGTTGGTGGAAGAGATTTACGTTCAGTGGAGTTTTTTATTTATCTGCCCCGTTCACCTCAACAAGAGACGGACATATCCTTCAATTAGTTCCATATTTCTCGGAATGACATATATATCTCACATCTTAGAAACAAAGAAATTTAAACACCCACCAAAAAGGGGGGGAAAGTCTAGTTAAAAAAAAAAGTGTCTTTTTCCCCTCCGGTGAGTCAAAACTACTGTACGCCATAGAGAGTAAATATTTAGTCAGAGCCGTATCTTTGAAATCTTTGTTCTGAAAACACTTTGAAAACTAGTTAAGTAAGCTAATTTTGGGACCAAAAAAAAAATTTCTTTTTTGCAAAGAGACCAAAGAGAGGGGGGGGGTGTTTCCAAGATTTCATTACCAGACTAAGTAAACACAAGTCTGTTACAACAGATTCATATTAGAAGTAGGTTAAAAAGAGAGAGCTTTTAAAAAATAATAATAAAGATTTCCCCGTGCAATCAAATCCCTTCTGGAACAGCATTTCTGCTGAAATCTTTTTTTTTTTTTCCCCTTCAGCGAATACATAATAAACCAATAAAAAATGTCTTAGGCTAAATGGCAAATTAAAATGGTCTTTAAAAAGGAGGCCGGCGAATGAATAATTAGCTGAACAGAAGCATTTTCTGAAATGAAAACTGAGGCTCTTCAAACCATATGCCCACTAGTTTTCCAGTCACCTGCCTTCCTCGCAACCATAATTTCATATTATTTATGGGATGCCGAGGTCACGAGTTCAGAGTCAGCCTTCCCCATTCCCCTGCTATCCAGGGACTGAAGAAAAAACTCCACTGTGGCTGCCGGAAAATGGAGAATGAATGAAATAGGTGGTTGCATCTACCTTCTGCACCAAGAACACTGAGAGTGAAGGACAAGCGAAACAGAGAACGTGTTCCACACAAACGGCAGTCCGAGGCTGCTGAAACTAAAGATCTGGAACGTTTAAAGACCACCTAACCTGAATCATGGCTGGAAAACATGGGGAATCCAGTTAATAACATGAGAGAAGCCATATTAGATCAGGCCAATTGCCCATCCAGTCCAACACTCTGTGTCACACGGTGGCCACAAAAACCAAGTGCCATCAGGAGGTCCGCTCCTGTGATCTTCCCAGACTAGATTTGGTCATCTTTTACTTTCTGCAAAGCCTATATATACTCAGAAGTAAGTCCCATTTAACTCAGTGAGGCTTACTTCCAGGAAATTTATTTTAAGATTACTGTGTTTATCAACCTTACAGGGTCTTTGGGGGGGGGGGGGGGGGAGAGTCTCTACTTTTGCTATTACCACTGCCTCATCCCCATTTATCAGCTTCTGTTTCTGACTCAAAAGTTGTCACCGTTTCCCCCCTCCTGAGGATGCTTTATTCTTGGGTCATTTTTTGACCCAATTTTAAAAGTCTGGGGGAAAAGCAACAAATGTTCTTTAGAAATAGGAGGGTCTCACTTGCTGTGTGCAAATAAACGGTGATCTGAACAAATGGATGACAGCAAGCATCCTTGCTGGAAACCAGGGATAGAAGCAGGGGCGGAATTGCGGCAGGAGCTCCTTTGCATATAAGGCCGCACCCCCTGATGTAGCCAATCCTCCAAGAGCTCACAAGGCTCTTTTTTTGTAAGAGGATTGGCTACATCAGGGGTGTGTGGCCTAATATGGAAAGGAGCTCCTGCTACAATTCCACCCCTGGGTAGAAGGCTTTCCGCAACAAATCTGGGGGTTTCTGGGATGTCCTCACATTAGTATTGCTAGGCCAGTGGGAGCTTTTGGGAGACATAGGGTTGCCAGCCTCCAGATGGGACCTGGCGATCTCCCGCTTTTACAACTCATCTCCAGATGTTAGAGATCAGCTCCCCTGTAGAAAATGGCTGCTTTGAAGTGTGGACTCTAGGGTATTGTACCATGCTGAGGCCCCTCCCCTCACCCCGCCCTCTCCTGGCTCCACCCCCAAAGCCTCCAAGTATTTTTCCAACAAAGACCTGGAAACCCTAGGAAGGAAGCAGAGCACAACATCCCTTTGGGGTGAAAACCTGGAGCAGACAAGTAACACTCAAGGAATTCCCCCAATCTCTATGGTAAAAAGGGATTCAGGAATGGGATGTGGGTTGGGAGTCTACTTGCCCAGGATGGGCAAATTGTAAGACTACCTCGTATCCCATTAGGCCTTGTCTCACTTTCTCCCAAGGATCCCACTACAGTAATAACTGGTAATGCCACCTCATCTCTATGTATGGCGAACCCTGGCCAGAAAAGCCCAGGCTAGCCCGATCTCATTAAATCTCAGAAGCTAAGCGAAGTCAGCCTAGGATGGGAGACCACCAAGGAAGTCCAGGGTTGCTACACAGAGACAGGCAATGGCAAAGCACCTCTGTTTGCCTTGAAAACCTCATGGGGCCACCATATATTGACCGTGACTTAATGACGTTTTCCATACCCAGCTATGGTAGAAGCCGGAGCATGCTAAGGTTGCCAGCTTCCAGGCGGGACCTGGAGATCACCCCGTTTTTCCAACGGATCTCCAGCTGGCAAAGATCAGCTCCCCTGGAGGAAATGGCTGCTTTGAAGGGTGTGTGGCATTGGACTATGCTGAGGCCCCTCCCCTCCCCAAACCCTGCCTTCTCCTAGATCCACCCCCAAAGTATCCAGGTTCTTTCCAACACTGACCCGGTAACCTTACAGAGGGCTAGTGCAAGCTGAGGATATATCTGGGATACACTCGATGTTCCCATGACCATTTGGCATTGACAAAGATGAAAATATGTAAAGATCATTCTTTTAAAGAGCTAGTTTGGTGTAGTGGTGAAGTGTGCGGACTCTTATCTGGGAGAACCGGGTTTGATTCCCCACTCCTCCACTTGCACCTGCTAGCATGGCCTTGGGTCAGCCCTAGCTTTGGCAGAGGTTGTCCTTGAAAGGGCAGCTGCTGTGAGAGCCCTCTCCAGCCCCACCCACCTCACAGGGTGACTGTTGTGGGGGAGGAAGGTAAAGGAGATTGTGAGCCGCTCTGAGACTCTTCGGAGTGAAGGGCGGGATATAAATCCAATATCTTCATCTACCTCACAGGGTGTCTGTTGTGGGGGAGGAAGGGAAAGGAGATTGTGAGCCGCTCTGAGACTCTTCAGAGTGAAGGGCGGGATATAAATCCAATATCTTCATCTACCTCACAGGGTGTCTGTTGTGGGGGAGGAAGGGAAAGGAGATTGTGAGCCACTCTGAGGCTCTTCGGAGTGGAGGGCAGGATATAAATCCAATATCTTCTTCTTCTTAAAGTAAACGGGACCTTCTTCTGAATGACATTATTTTTCTTGTTATGTTGAAAAATCATCTAAAAAAAAAAGGCATCCATGTTGAGGCTTCGGTAAAACACAAATCAAATTTGATTTCGACAATTGATTAAAAGGCAGATGGGCCGTAATCATTTAATCGAGCCCTACGAGCTACTGTTTTATTTTACCATAGATTGTCATTGTCCAAAGCATTTGGCTTTAATGTTTTGTATGGACATTTATGGACCCGAAGAACGTAAAAGAATTATGCTGTCTTCCCATCATTTAAATCTTTTGCTTGATTCTGAAAGCTAGGGAAAAGATAGATTTTTAAAAAGATTTCATAAATATCTGCTACTTACAAAAAAAAAGTTTTATTTTTAATAAATAGCTGCTACTCTATTGTGATCTTGGCGGGCAGACATTTTCTTACTTAGCACATTCCAATATCTGCACTGGGGACTCTGCCAGTTCTCTACCTTCAGCTATATTTTGATCAGGGTTATTTAATAGCAGAAGACCATTTTGGCTGGGCAGATAGTACCGGGGAGAAATTAAAATTAGAGTTGTAGTTTTTACAAGCCATCGTTCTCTCCCTTCCAACCGACTTCGCCATCAATTAAAGTCAAACTCTCTCTTCAAATGAAATGGCTGAAAACCATGAAAAAAAAAATACATGCAAAATTGTTGAGTCGAAAATGCTTTGCTCACGGTGGTTCCGACGAGGGCTTGTTTTTGTTGCAGGAACTCCTTTGCATATTAGGCCACGTACCCCTGATGTAGCCAATCCTCCTGGAGCTTACAGTAGGCCCTGTATTAAGAGCCTAGTAAGCTCTCGGAAGATTGGCTACCTCAGGGGGGTGGAGCCTAATATGCAAAGGAGTTCCTGCTACAAAAAAAACCCTGGTTCTGACAGCCCCTGGGTTTTCTGTGACAGATTGGGTGCTTTACTAGGGAAGGTCTGGTTTTATAACAGAATCCTACGGAGGTGGACAAAGAAATTATCTCACATACACTCTCAGTGTAAGCCCCATGCCGTTGTTTCATTGGAGGTGACATGTACAGGGAAGGGTTGTACAGGGAAGCCTTCCTCTCTATTACATGTGCATTAGGAGCTTCACATGTGCATTAGAACTCTAAGGTTAATTTACTTAGTATATTTCAACCTTGCCTTTCTTCTTCAGTAGGCCACTTAACAGACAGGGTTTTTTTTTGTGAGATCGGGGACAATTCCAAATTGCTCATTCTTAACTGCTTTGCCCTAAAAAAAAAAAGTTGACTGTTGATTTCACTTATCCCTTAGGTGAAGGCAACTCGTGATTCTTTATTTTCAAGTCATTTTCCATTTGGTTGTCCTGATTTTCTCCCCCAGTAAAATGCAACATGATTCCTGAGTCCATAAATCAGACATTTACACCACGGTGCAGTACACATTATGTGTATTGGATACGTTATAAATGACCCGAGTGGTACTTTTCACTACAAGTTACATATAAAACCATACAACACACATACGCAATGGAAACAAATATTTGAATCCACAAACCGAAAAGCAAAAAATCAAACCCAATGACAATATATGTGTGAGCGTGCTTATGCGTGTGTGTATAAATCAGCATATCAAAGTCAAAGTTGCCTGCCCCTTTTTGGAGATGCACAGAGGACTGCTGAATTCTGCATAGGAGCTTCCCCTGCTTGTTCTGGAGTTTACAGTAGGCCCTATAGTAAGAGCCCTGTAAGCTCTGGGAAGATTGGCTACATCAGGGGGGTGAGGCCTAATATGCAAAGGAGCTCCTGCTACAAAGAAAGCCCTGATTATTATTATGAATTGTCACAGTCAGATATTCGACTGGTAGATGGTATTCTGCAATTCAAGATCTAGTCAGGTTCTTGGTAATTGCAGATGTATCTTCTCAGGATTTATGCTATTCTGAGCAACACTGTCTTCGGGAGCTAAGCTGGTGTTATTTGTTCAAAGCCCAGAATGTTCAGGTGATTTGTAAGACTTCTAGGGCTCCAATGACAGCTGTTATGATGGTCACCTTTCTTCTCCCAGAGGTGCTCTAACTCTAGTTATAAGTACTTCTATTTGTGGTCTTCTCCTGTTCTTTCTTTTCTATTCTTATGTCATGTGGGGTTGCAATGACAATGATCCGAAACCTATTTCTCATTTTTTTTTTCCCCTACAAGTGTGATAACGGAGGTCTTACGCTCCAGTTGTTTATCTGCTTGTAATCAGAAGTCCCAAATCATCTTTGTTTCATCATTCTCCATGATCTTGTCTGGTCTGTGTTCCCATGACTTTCCAGCTGATGGTCAGCCATACTCCTTGCAAAGATTACGGCTCAGCATAGCTGCAACTCGGTTGTGACTTCCCTTTATAGTCAGTTTGAGCAATTCTAGTATAGGCACTGTATCTTGACTCTCGTGCTTTTTGTTTCGAGTGCCTGCTCTCACGCAGCTAGAATGAGTCCTTCCATTTCCTCCTTCAAGTGCCCATTTTGGAGACGCTTCCAGGTGTCTTCGATATCAACTTTATTCTCTGCGTCTTTCAAATATTGTCTATGCAAATGCTTTTGTTGCCAGCTATCAAAGTGAGTTTTGATTGCATTTTTTTTTTTTTGCAGTCCTCCTTGGTTGTTGTCGTTGCTGCTGCTGCTATTATGGCTGTTGATACATTTGTCCTTCTAAGTGTTCTTCTTCTTCTTTTTTAAAATCAAAATAGCAATGAAATAAAACTACTTTAACATACCCTTTAAAAATATTCAGGGGAGGAAGGGGAACAATTAAACTGGAAAATATATGGATTTATAAAGAGGGAGTAATTAGCACTCTCTAAAATTGAAAACTCCCAGCCTAAACAGCTTGAGTGCTCATTCTGGAAAGCAAACCATCCCAGCTGGGAATTCCTTGGCGATGCATGAGCAAATGCGGTACTTTCAGTTTACTGCCAATCCCCCTGCCGTTGCTTAATCTAACCAGACAGCAGCATGCAAAAAATGTAAATATGCTGTATTTGTAAACACAGCCTTAAGACATCTGGGGGTGTGCATTTTGTTTTGTTTTCTTTTTGTCCCCCCCCCCCCCCCCGTGCACGGAAACCTCCGTGTCCAACCGTTGCTGCAAACGGTTCTGTACACAGAACCGCTTTTTTAAAAAAAAATAAGCCATTATCAAAACTACTGATGTAATAAGGCCCTCGGTATATAAAGTACACTTAATAACTCAACTCGGGTTATTTATTGCAAACCGGGGTGCCTTCTGCGTGATTCCATTTCCCAGAGAAATATAAGTGGAGCTTTCATCGTGAACGCTTGGATTTATGGCAAGCTGGCCGATCGGCATTAAGAAAGCCATACAATCCCTTCATTCAAGGCTTTAATAAGGAAGCCAAGGAAAAATTATCCAAGCTGGTTTGCGGGTGACAGCACAAGAACTTTTCGGAGTCAGAAAGTTAGCGCCGTGGCTCCTTGTCAGCCCATTAAAAAGTGAGGCTGGCATTTCCCACTATTAGAACCATGTGTGTGGAGGAATTTCTCTTCGGGTAAGACATTCCAAATATTGTCCCAGAGCCAAACACTTTGGTGTTAGTCTAATTTAAGCAGTATGTTGGAATCAACTTGCAGGCCTTTGATCATATGGAGATGGTTTGTTACAAATTGAACTAACCCAGTCTCTATTTCTGGTGGATCAGAACTCTGGATTTGTTGAATTAAATGCCTCATTTAATGCAGTTTGTACATGAAAAGAAAGCTGCACTCAGGAATCTGATAGTGAATTTTTCACCTAACCAACAGGTCTCCTTTTTTATTATTATTATTACTTTTAAACCTAATCCATACTTGGTCCACGCTGTTCTTAATCACCCCGAGGCTGTTTGCACTGAAGGTTTAAATCAGCTCATACGTTACGGGAGGGAAGACATCACCAAATTATCAAACCATGTAATAAGGAACACATTGGAATCCTAAGTTAAAAATTTTTTTTTTTTTTTACGAAGAAAAAATAAATGATCCTTCGGTTGTTAGTAGCCATTCAAATAGCCTCAGTTGCAGGCGCGGAGAGAATGGCCCATGAAACTGACTTGAGAATTTGGCCAAGATTTTGGGTTTTTTTTTATCTCAGTACTGATCCCCCCCCCCCCACTCCACCCTGGACTCCCGTTTTTCCACAGCAGAAGCCATCTTGAGGGTTAAAAGAGCATGAAATAACATACTGGCACATATGGCTGCACTTTCATTTCTTCCCCCCCCCCTTTTTTTTTTGCATGTTACATTATCTCTAACTGTAGATAATGATATTATAAACTGTCATTAGTAGCTTTTTTCATACAATAAACAAACGGGGTAAGAATATGGACTTCCGTTCGGGGGAGGGGGGCATTCGTCAAAACAGAAACACTGATTGAGCTTTGGAAAAGCGAATCCATGTTTTCCGAGGAATATTGTGTCACAGGAAATCAGAAACGTACAAACTTGGGCAGGATCGATCCTTGAATATGCGCTGGCCCAAGCAAACTCTGGCAAGCAGAGAAAGTTTCAAAGCCAGAGACAAAAAAGATAAGTTGACTTATCTTTAAAAAAAAAAAAAAAAAAAAAAAAGCAGCATGACATTTATTCTTTTTTTCTTTAGTTGCTGTGTTTTAAAAGTTGGGGGATTCCCCCCTCCCAAAATTGTTGTCCAATGATCCTCTTCGCATTTATTTATCTTCTGAAATAGATCTCCTAATATTAGGGGAAACCACCCAAATAAACAATATTTTAAATGATCAACACGTTTATCTTAATTGGATTTATATGAACGCCTTCTCATACTATCCGTAAACACCAAGTACAGCTTTTAAAAAGTCTTTGATAAATAGCTTCCGTAGTCCTGTGGTATACTGAAACAAACTGTCTCTTTAAATTGAAAAGTTTTTTCTATGATTCTATGCATGTAATAAGGGGAAAGAGATTTTCAATGCTCTTCTGGTGGTCACTGAAGATTCCAAACCAGTAGAAATAGACAGCGATTCCACAGGAAAAACTCACAGGAGAGGATGAGAGAACTTGCCAAATCTAGACCTTTGTGGCAGTTTCGCAACCTTCGTCTGCTCTCTCTCTCTCTCATGTACACAGTTCCTTTCACAGAGCCACAGTGTACAATATTTTAACATAGATTCAACACATACTTCTTATCATTCTTTTGGCAATACCCAGACCCAGAGATGTCCATCTGGCCTTGACACGGGTCAGGACCTTTTCAGCTCTGGCCCCTGCCTGGTGGAATGAGCTCCCCCTGGAGATCCAGGCCCTGTGGGATCTGCTCCAGTTCCACAGGGCCTGTAAAACAGAGCTCTTTCGCCAGGCTTTCAGCTGAGGCAGGGGACGTCACTTGTTACCAGCCTCCCCCCTTCATTCCATCCCAATGCTATAAGATCTGCTGGACTTGGACAATAGGCCATGTCTGTGAGGCAGAGCCTGCCATTTTAGTCTCTATTGTCACTCTGCAGTTTTAGATTTTAATTGGTCTTTTATTGTTGATTGTTTTTATGATATAACCCGCCCTGAGCCTATTCTACCGGAAGGGTGGGCTAAAAATCAAATGAATGAACAAATGAATGAATGAATAGGCAGCCCCATAGCTAGGGGCCATGGGGGGAGGGGGCCGTAGGAGGGCCTTGCGGGGGGAAAGGGCCTTGGGAATGAGAGCAGAGAGCTGGAGAGGCTAGGGCCACCCCTCTTCCTCCTTCCCATGTGATTTAGAGCCAGTCAATAATATGATTGGATCGCCCTTTTAATGGCATTGTACAGGCGGCAGCTGCTCTTGGGTACCCCTCCTGTGCAATCACACAGAAGGGGGAGGGGGGCGGCCCTGGGATGGGGGTGAAGGGTTCAAAAAACTCTCAGGGGGCCAGGTCCTGTGGGCCCCTGGTTAGCTAGGGGCCTGTGCATAGGGGGAGAGGCGGTCTCTATCGGCCTTCAAAATACTTCTTTGCCCTAGACAAGAGGTGTCAAACATGCAGCCCGGGGGGGCTGAATCGGGCCCCCGAAGGGCTCCTATCAGGCCCCCGAGCAACTGGCTGTCATCTGCTTCCTTCTCCCTCTCTCTTGCTTCCTTCTGCATCACAGCTTGCTTTGCCCGGCTTGCTCAATCACACAGCAAAGCTACTGAGCCAAGCCTCTCTTCATTCTATTGGCTGGTCCCCTAGGGAAGGAAGGAAAGAGCCAGAGCTTCCTTTGCCCAGTTCCCTGGAACACACAGGAGAGATACAAAGAAAGCACTGCTAAGACCAACGTGCTTATGTTTTAAGCATGTTTTATTTTAAGGTTTTTTTTAAAAAAAATCTTTAGTTGTGTTGGCGTCATTTATAAAGTTGATATCTCAGCTTCCTGACATTACATTTTATGACACACATGGCCCAGCCCGACAAGGTCTCGTTGATGTCAGATCCGGTCCTCGTAACGAATGAGTTCAACACCGCTGCCCTAGGCCCTGAATGCATTGTGGCCGTGCTGCAGCCCCACATCGGAAAGCTAAAGGGGGCACAGAGATTGGCATCCAAACCATTCTGGGGCTCGGAGAATCAACCTACGTCTGAACTCCGTAGACGGCCTGCGGCTAAATCGGAACAGTGTGAGATGCTTCCCAGGCAGCGTTTGCCCTGTGAGCTTAATTAAGAAACGAATAACATTTTCACACCATATTTGTTCCCAATAAATAACCGAGCTGCGAAAAAACACATCGCTTGCAATAAAACAGGATGTGGGTTCCTTTCTTTGTTCCCAAAGATTAACTGTGCATGTGTTTACTTTCCAGAGTATTAAAACTTTATGTTCGACATCATTGGAACGGCATGCTGGTACAGGACATGCTCAAATGCTTTACTGGTCCTTCAAGAACGCAATAAAGAAAACCTATACAAAATGGTATATAGGTGGTATCTTACACCTGATAGATTGGCTAAAATTTATCCTACATATTCCAACAAGTGTTGGAAATGTCGAGAAGTTAAAGGATCTTTATTCCATATATGGTGGCAATGCAAGTCAGCTAGAAAGTATTGGACGCAAATCAATATTTGGACTCAAAAAATCTTGGAAATACAAGTCACTCACGTGCCGGAACTATATCTCTTAAACATCTGTAGGCAGAAACTGCCCATAGTAAAGTTGAAATTGTTAATGTATATTATTACAATCGCCAGAATATTATACGCCAAGTATTGGAAAGGTGATAAAACCCCGAACAGAGATGAGTTCATAAACAAATTATTAGAAACGGCTGAGGCCGACTTAATGTCTACAAGACTAAGAAACGGAAATGTGCAGAAGTGTCAGGAGGAATGGGACCCTGTGTATAAGTGGGTTAAAAGTAAAGGATTTGATATGGAGTAATTATATTGAAACATGATACAATTTTTGATTAATGAGAAGGCTTAGTTAAAAAGCTGAGATTCTGATATTATGTTTTTAAACAAATATGGTTGAAATAATTGTGAAATTATAACTGAATAATTTTTTACCTTATCGAAACCTCTCCTTCTCCCAGTGTGTTTGGTTGGGTAATTGTTGCTTGGTTGTTTGATTAAGGGAGGAGGATGTATGTATTTTGTTTGTGGCTTGGTCTTCGACCAAGCTATGTGTTATGTGTTATTTGTTGCTTTTTTGTGTATATTTTTCTTTTCTTTTCTTTTGTCTATGTAATGTTTTTCTTATCCTAAATAAAAGTTAAATTCTTTTCAAAAAAAAAAAAATAGCCGGTTTCAGTGTTAACGGGGATGTGTTACATGCCAGCCAGTCCATTTTTGTCTCACCCTTTCTCCAAGGAATTCCTTTTAGACTCCCAAGGTAAAAGGTAAAGGTAGTCCCCTGTGCAAGCACCGGAGTCGTTACCGACCCATGGGGTGATGTTGCATCACGACGTTTTCTTGGCAGACTTTTTATGGGGTGGTTTGCCATTGCCTTCCCCAGTCATCTACCCTTTCCCCCCAGCAAGCTGGGTATTCATTTTACCAACCTTGGAAAGATGGAAGAAGACGACGACGACGACGACTGTAGATTTATACCCCGCCCTTGTCTCTGAATCAGAGTCTCAGAGTAGCTCACAATCTCCTTTATCTCCTTCCCCCACAACGGACACCCTGTGAGGTGGGTGGGGTCGAGAGGGCTCTTAACAGCAGCTGCCCTTTCAACATCAACTGCTGCGAGAGCTATGGCGAACCCAAGGCCATTCCAGCGGCTGCAAGTGGAGGAGTGGGGAATCAAACCTGGTTCTCCCAGATAAGAGAGCTCTGGCTAACCCATGGCCATTCCAGCAGGTGCAAGAGGAGGAGTGGGGAATCCAAGCCGGTTCTCCCAGATAAGAGAGCTATGGCTGACCCAAGGCCATTCCAGCAGCTGCAAGTGGAGGAGTGGGGAATCCAACCCGGTTCTCCCAGATAAGAGAGCTATGGCTGACCCATGGCCATTCCAGCAGCTGCAAGTGGAGGAGTGGGGAATCCAACCCGGTTCTCCCAGATAAGAGTCCGCGCACTTCACCACTACACCAAACTGGCTCTCTGGAAGGCCGAGTCAACTTTGAGCCGGCTACCTGAACCCAGCTTCCACCGAGATTGAACTCAGTTCATGAGCAGTGCTTGGACGGCAGTACCGCAGCTTACCAGTCGGCACCATGGGGCTCCCTTAGGCCCCCAACAACCCTATGAAATAGGTGAAAATTCTCCCTTATAGAGAAATAACTGATTTGAATGGCCCAGGCTAGCCCAATCTCTTCAGCTCTGGGAAGCTAAGCAGGGTTGTCCTTGGTTAGTACTCAGATGGCCCTGCCCTGGATGGACCAGGCTAGCCTTTCTTGAAAGCTATGCAAGGTCAGCCATGGCTAATAAGTTGGAAGGGAGACCTCCAAGGGATACCAGGGTCATGACACAGAGTCAGGCAATAGCAAACCACCTCTGAAACATCTCTTGCCTAAAAGAACAAGTCTAGTTTGCCACCTAGCAGAACCGGGGTGGCCAAACTGTGGCTCAGGAGCCACCTGTGGCTCTTTCACACATAAAGCCCTATATGGCCTAGGACCTGCCTACCTTAGGGACCGTCTCTCCCCACATGTTCCCCAGAGAGTACTGAGATTGGGATCTCAAAATCTGCTCATTAGCCCCGGGCCAAAGGAAGTCCACCTGAAATCTACCAGGGACAGGGCTTTCTCTGTAACGGCCCCTTTCTGGTGGAACCAGCTGCCGGAAGAGGTGAGGGCCCTGCGGGACCTTGGCCAATTCCGCAGGGCCTGTAAGACAGCCCTCTTCCGGCTGGCTTATAACTAACTGGCATTGGAAACTGAGTGTAGTTTAATAGACCGCTGTTATATGTTTTATTTTACTGTTTTAACTGTGTAAAATGTTTTAAATTCAATCATTTTGTGTTAGATTTTATGTGCTGTGAGCCGCCCTGAACCACTTCGGTGGGAAGGGCGGGATATAAATTGAAATAAACTTGAAACTTGAAATTGTGTGGCTCTCAAAGCCCTGTCAGCCAACTTGGAGAAGGCATTTGTCTCTTTGAATCAATGTTCCTTCTAACCTGCATAGCCTTGTGAGCAAAAAATTCTACTTTGTGAGCTACCGGTATGAAAGTTGTGAGCTGCTGCATAAATTATTGTCCTCCGGGGCCATTTTTTCCTGAGCGAAGACAAAAATGTGTGAGCTGGAGGCTAAAAATCTGTGAGCTAGCTCACGCTAACTCAGCTTAGAGGGAACACTGCTTTAAATCACTTCTCTAAGGCAAGCCAGCCAGTGGCTCGGAGAATGCATTTAAAGTTAAAGTTGCTTTCACGCGTCTTCTGAGGACTGACCCCTATTTGGAGGATATTCAGAGAGGTGGCTGAATGGAGCCTGCCCCCACCTCCCAGCTGCTGGTATTCCAAGGAGGTCTCCCATCCAAGTACTTGCCAGAGTCAACCCTGCTTGACTTCTGAGATTTGATGAGATCAGGCTTGCCTGGGATATCCAAGTCGGGGCAGCCACCACATCCTTCTGTTGAGTCCTCCTTGAAGTTTTAGTCCCAACTGGCATCCTGTGTCACTGATGTCAGAGAACAGTGGAAGGGGACATAGTCGAGATCAGGGGTGTCAAACATGTGGCCCAGGGGCCAAATCGGGCCCCCGGAGGGCCCCTATCAGGCCCACAAGCAACTCATTGCTGTCTGTTCCCTTCTCCCTCTTGCTTCCTTTTGCATCACAACTTGCTTTGCCAGGTTTGCCCAATCGCACAGGAGCTACAGGGCAAAGCTCCTCCCTTGGGAAGGAAGTGGGGGAAGGAGAGCTAACTTTCCAGGCTCTCTGAATTGCACAGCAGAGCTACTGAGCCAAGCTTCTCTTCCTTCTGTTGGCTGAGACTCAACAAGCCACTGAGGTCGATTAGGCTGAGTGTATGTGTTTCATATCTCCCCTACCTGACATTACATTTTATGACACCCATGGCCCAGCCCAACAAGGTGAAGATCCAGCCCTCATAACAAATGAGTTCGACGCCCCTGCTCTAGATCAGAACACAACCACCTCATGTGTAGATGGGAAAATCCAGTAAGTGAATGCTAGAAAGCTAAGGAGATAAGAGCAAGAGTAATATCAAATGCTGTAACTTCTTGAGGTTGGCTTTTCTGAGGAATTTTTAAGATGGTAATTGGAAACTTGGTTGTTTGAGTTCAGTCTTGTAACAGCCAATGGCTATACACAATAACATTTTCGATTGACAGTGAATTATTTCAGCGCTACAATATCCACCATCCTGTGGATTCCCTGTTGTGATTCTGATTCAGCAAGCAACTAATGTGGAAGCAGCGTCAACTAATTAGCAGAGGATGGTTCCAGAGCAGAACCAATCTAAGGGTGCGATCACACTGGAGATTAGGTGCGGTGTTATCAAGGCTCTGAATAATCCGGTTCTCTTTTATCCACACCTGGGCATTCAAACATTCCCCGTCCTGCTGAAGGAAGATGTTCAGGCTGCATATATGCAAGAGGAGCCTTCAGAAAAACACACCCACGTACGATTTAAAGCAGGGGTGTCAAACTCATTTGTTACAAGGGCCGGATCTGACATAAATGAGACCTTGTTGGGCCGGGTCACGTTGGGTTGGGCCGAGCCATATCGGGTCGGGCCATGTGTGTACCTATTTAAGATTAGGCAGCAGAGATATAAATTTTATACAAAAGACAGACAAACACAAACATTTTTTTAAAAAAAAATAAAAATAAAAATAAAACATGCTTAAAATGTTAGCACTCGTTGGTCTTAAAGATACTTTCTTTGTATTTCTCCCATGAGATCCAGGGAACGGGGCAAAGGAAGCTCTGGCTCTTTCCTTCTTTCCCCAGAAGACAAGGAGGGGGAGGAGCCTCAGCCAACAGAAGGCAGAGAGGCTTGGCTCAGTAGCTCTGCTGTGCTATTGAGAGATTGGTAAAGGGAGAGAGGTCGCATGTAGGATAAAGGCGGCACAACCTTGAGCCTTTTGGAGTTTAGTGCCATCTTGAAATTTTACTGGACACTTTCTGTCCCATTTGTCCATTGAGAATTCTATCTGCAGTCTTTGGATTCACTGAAAAAAATCTTGTGGGTTTTGCAACTTGTTGCAACTTACTGATACATCAGAAACACTTTGCTATCTTTTTCTGAGGTTTTGCCTTTGGTTGAGAGGTGTGGTTGGAGCACCCTATGCTGGAAGAGCATTCGAAGCAGGAATAATCCAGTTGACCTCCTGTTCATTGGGACTCCTTTGATGGAACCGTGAAACCTTTGGGGAATTGTTATTGCTATTTAGTCTTCTATTGAACATGATAGAGGTTTAAAGAACATGAGGTTTAGAACACGAGGATAGAAGTTTATAGAAAATGATTGACATGATAGAGGTTTACAAGATTATGCATGGGATGGAGAAGGTAGAGAAAGAAGTCCTTTTCTCCCTTTCTCACAATACAAGAACTCGTGGTGATTAACATGTGGAATTCACTGCCACAGGAGGTGGTGGCGGCTACAAGCATAGCCAGCTTCAAGAGGGGGTTAGATAAAAATATGGAGCAGAGGTCCATCAGTGGCTATTAGCCACAGTGTGTGTGTGTATATATATAATAAATAATATAATAATAATAATAATAATAATAATAATAATAATAATAATAATAATAATAATAATAATAATAATAATAATAATAATAATAATAATAATAATAATAAAATTTTATTTATATCCCACCCTCCCCCGCCAAAGCAGGCTCAGGGCGGCTAACAACATCCATAAGCAAACAATACAGTAGATAAAAACATTAGATTAACATTATTTAAAAACCAGTCAATACTTAATTAAAAACATTACTAAATCTGACAGTAGCATTGTTGTTTTTTGACGCTATCCCTGTCAGTTAACATAGTGACAAGGTCCCTGAACCGAACCGTTTTGGCGTTTTCCTTTGTTACAACTATAATTCCGCAGTCCATGAACGCCCGCTTGAAGAGGGTGGTCTTGCAGGCCCTGCGGAACTCCCATCTCGGAGGAGCAGCCACGGCGAGCGGAGAAGAGGCGGCAGCGGCGCGGCGACCTCGCCCGCTCCAAGACGGCCGTCCCCCCCTCCTCCCTAGCTCCACCCCAGTGTCTCCTGGCTCCACCCCCAAAGTCTCCTGGCTCCACCCCCAAAGTCCACAGATATTTCTGGGGTTGGACTTGGCAACCCTAGCCATTGGCCTGATCCAACATGGCTTTTCTTATGTTCTTATGAACATATTTATACGATTGTGTTTCAATACATTCTTAGTTATTTGGTCACTATAACTTCGGTTGTGCTGTCTTTGTGCTATTGAGAGAGTCTGGCAAAGCAAGCTCTCCCTCCCCTACTTCTACCCAAGGGAAGAGCCTCAGCCAATGGAAAAAACAGAGATTTTGCTCTGTAGCTCGTGTGCAATTGAGCAAACCTTGCAAAGCAAGCTGTTATGTAGAAGGAAGCAAGATGTAGGGAAAAGGAAGCAGAGGACAGCCAGTTGCTCAGGGGGGGCTGTTAGGAGCCCTCTGGGGGGCCTGATTCAGCCCCCAAACTGCATGTTTGACATCCCTGATTTAGAGTTTTCCTACCTGGAAGTTCCCGATAGCCAGGGGTGGAATTCTAGCAAGAGCTCCTTTGCATATTAGGCCTCACCCCCCTGATGTAGCCAATCCTCCAAGAGCTTACAAAAAAGAGCCCTTACAAAAAAGGGGTGAGGCCTAATATGCAAAGGAGCTCCTGCTAGATTTCCACCCTTGCCAATAAGCTATTTAATCTGGCCCGAGCCCATTCTGAGACGAGGTAGGAACAGGGAGGACTTAGGAGGCAGATGCACTCATGTGATTGAGCACATTAAATCCAGGCGGGAGGTGTGGCTCAGTGAGTCCAAATCTCTTGTGAGATTGCATCCTAAGTTTGACTCTCCTTCTCTGGGTCCACCCATGCTACTCCCTTGTAGGGGCTCTAAATTATGCCCGCTGGAATGATAGCCCTCTGAAAATCAGGGCGAGACATTCACAAACTGAGTGCAAATATTACTGAAATACAGGGGTAGAATGCTAGCAGGAGCTCCTTTGCATATTAGGCCACCCCCCTTAATGTAGCCAATCCTCCAAGACCTTACAAAAAAAAAGAGCCTTGTAAGCTCTCGGAGGATTGGCTACATCAGGGTTGTGTGGCCTAAAATGCAAAGTTGCTCCTGCTAGAATTCCACCCTTGCTGAAATATCATGTGACCTATGGAGCAAAACTGGTCTTGTGGGAGAGCCAGTTTGGTGTAGTGGTTAAGTGTGCGGACTCTTATCTGGGAGAACCGGGTTTGATTCCCCACTCCTCCACTTGCACCTGCTAGCATGGCCTTGGGTCAGCCATAGCTCTGGCAGAGGTTGTCCTTGAAAGGATGGTTGAAAGAGCCAGTTTGGTGTAGTGGTTAAGTGTGCGGACTCTTTTCTGGGAGAACCGGGTTTGATTCTCCACTCCTCCACTTGCACCTGCTAGCATGGCCTTGGGTCAGCCATAGGTCTGGCAGAGGTTGTCCTCGAAAGGGCAGCTGCTGTGAGAGCCCTCTCCAGCCCCACCCACCTCACAGGGTGTCTGTTGTGGAGGAGGAAGGTAAAGGAGATTGTGAGCCGCTCTGAGACTCTTTGGAGTGGAGGGCGGGATATAAATCCAATATCTTTTTCTTCTTCTTTTTCTAGGGTTTGAACAGTCAGAGAGCAAGGAGCGCTGCCATTGAAACTTTGCTGAAATGGTATGGGGACCATAATTTCACCCTTTGTCTCAGAGGTGTGCCCCTGAACTTCTACCGAGTCTTCCCTCCGCAGGTTACGTAGCTTCCATTTCTCTCCAGTTTCTTTATTTACAAGACAGACTAATGTTATTTAAAATGACAGACCCATTAAGCATTTGGTGTTTGCTAAACAAGAGAGAAAAACAGTCTCTCGCCGTTCCATGGAAGCCATCCATCTTGCGCAAAGTGACTTACCGTACCGAAGAACAAATAAATACCAACTGCATATGAGTAGGGGAGCCAAAAAAGCGGGAGCCAAAAGGAAATGCCAGCTTTTCAGGCACTGGCAGAAACAACATATTAAAGAACACCCACCCCTCGGAAGGGAGAAAAAAACCACCCGGTCCTGTGTTCCACTGAAATTGACATAAATAAGTGGATTTCCCGTATGAAACATTGTTTGTAGTGAGAGAAGCTTTTAATCCCCTTACGTTCCTTTTCTAATCTCTCTTGGAAGTGCTTGTCTAAGGAATATTACATTGATAGAAACAATTTAATTTATTAAAACTCAACCGGCAGCCAGCTCAACGCTAAGAAATATCTTGTGCCGGGTACTCTCCCAAATGAATAGAGGCTTCCACAGGTAGGAGGCAAAGCTTTTATGCTCGCTGAGCAGAGCATTCATTAAACATGCACGCCGTGCGTTCCCTCCTTCTTCCAACCCTCCCTTCCCCTCCTCTGCATGGTGTGCTTTCTGCAATAAAGCAAACACTTTGGAATTCACAACACCTCTTTATCCCATGTGCGCGCGAGCCGGCCTCTTCTCTTTCATGCACCTAGCGAAGGAGCACACACAAAAGGGGGGATCGAGGGAAATGAATAGGCCTGTTTTGAAGGAGACGGTGAAAGAAAAGGGCATCCAGAGGTGAGGAGAAGGTTCGAAAGGTAACACTTTCGAGACAAACCAAAGCCGTCTGTCAAGGTTCCGCGGCTTTCTAGCATCATCACACCGAGAAATATTTATTCTGTTTATTGGTGTTATTTATATTGTGCCTTTCTCCTTTCAGAGGGGGACCCAAAACAGCTTACATCCAGGGCCTTTTTTTGCATATTAGGCCACACACCCCTGATGTAGCCATTCCTCCTGGAGTTTACAGTAGGCCCTGCACTAAGAGGCCTGTCAGCTCTTGGAGGATTGGCTACATCAGGGCTGTGTGGCCTAATATGCAAAGGGGCTCATGCTAGAATTTCACCCCTGGGCCACACACCCCTTATGGAGCCAATCCTCCTGGAGCTTACAGGGCTCTTAGTGCAGGGCCTACTGTAAGCTCCAGGAGGATTGGCTACATCAGGGGTGTGTGGCCCAATATGCAAAGGAGTTCCTGCTTCAAAAAAAGCCCTGCTTACATCGTTCTCCTATCCTAGCCTCACAGCAACCCTGCAAGGTAGTCTGAGAGTGGCACAAGGTCACCCAGGTCAGATTGGCCCAAGGTCACCCACCAAGTTATGTGATCAGGGGTCATCATATCTGGAGGACCAGAGCTCCCCATACGTCCCCCGGAAAGCCTTGCACTCTTAGGAACAGCATCTTCTGGTGGTGCTCAGCCCCAAAGATATCTGCTTAGCCTCAACCAGGGCCAAGGCCTTTTCAGCACTGCCCTGGCCTGGTGGAATGCTCTTCCAAATGAGATCAGGGTCCTGTGGGAGTTACTGTAGTTCCACAGATGGAGTTATTCCTCTAGGCCAGAGGTGGGGAACCTTTTTTCTATCAAGGGCCATATGGATATTTATAACATCATTCGCGGGCCATAAAAAATTATTAACTTTAAAAAAAGTGCTCCGCCGAGGGAGAATGATTCAGGCCAGTAAAATTAATGCAAACAATTGTTTTTCCATTTGAAGTCACATGGGGAGAGCCTAATCTGGCACACACACGCACACACACACACACAGCCTACCGCCCTAGGCAAATGCATAGGTCCAGGGCTTTTTTGTAGAAAAAGTCCAGCAGGAACTCAGTAACATATTAGACCACATTCGCTAATATTAGCATATTAGGCCACACCCTCTGGGATAATCAAGTGCAAACTGAACTGTGACAGTAACTTTTCTAGGCCCTGCTGCAATTCTGGCCGGCTAGCCAGGCCCCAGGGAAGCTGCTGCACAGTACATCTGAGCCCTGTGATCCCTGCCTGGCCCTGGGGAGGCTGCTGCACAGCGCGGCTGGGCCCCACGATCCTTGCTGCCCAGCCAGGCCCCAGTAGGGTTGCCAAGTCCAATTCAAGAAATATCTGGGGACTTTGGGGGTGGAGCCAGGAGACATTAAGGCGGAGTCAAAAGCAAGGGTGTGACAAGCATAACTGAACTTCAAGGGAGTTCTGGCCATCACATTTAAAGGGACTACACAAATTTTTAAATGCCTTCCTTTCATAGGAAATAATGAAGAATAGGGGCACCTTCTTTTGGGGTTCATAGAATTGGACCCCCTGGTCCAATCTTTTTGAAAATCGGGAGGTATTTTGGGGAGAGGCACTAGATGCAATACTGAAAATTTGGTGCATCTATCTCAAAAAACAGCCCCCTCAGAGCCCCTGATACCCACGGATCAATTCCCCATCATTCCCTATGGGAATCGTTCATGGAGGTGGATGATGGTTGTGGGGGCGGGGATTCCCCCGCCGACCAGCTGGCTGGGGGAGGGAGGAAGCCTGTAAAACCGGGGGATCCCCCTCTGGGACCTGGGGATTGGGAAGCCTAGGCCCCAGGGAGGCTGCCATATGGCTCGGTTTGGTCCAGCATTACCCGAGGGCCACACCAAGTGACCTCAAGGACCTTACACGGCCCTCAGGACAGAGGTTCCCCACTCCTGCTCTAGGCCTTTGGTTGAAGTGGCAGGTATCGATTTATGACGGCCTCCCCTGCTCCCTTTCATCTGGACTGTTTTGTCCTATATTATTGGTGGTGTCTGATGCCCACTTGCCCAACCCTCGAATCCATCTGGGCATGCATAAGGGCTCACCTGGGAGCTCCTGTTAACTTGTTATTTGCCATTTTGTGAGTTATGCCATTGGGATTTTAAATTGGATTGTCTGGAAGTATTGTAATTGTTTGTATATTGTTGTAACCTGCCCTGAGCCCACTTGTAGGGGAGTGCAGGACAGAAATTTAATACAAAAAATAAATAAATACCAATGGCCCACCAAGTCCAACACTCGGTGTCACACAGTGGCCAAACCCATGTGCCATCAGGAGGTCCACCAGTAGAGCCAGAACTTCAGAAGCCTTCCCATTGTGTCCCCCCAAGCTCTACGAATACAGAGCATCAGTACCCAGACATAAGAGAAGCCATGTTGGATCAGACCAATGGCCCATCCAATCTAACACTCTGTGTCACAAAGTGGCCAAAAAAAACCAACCCAGGCGCCATCGGAAGGTCCATCAGCGGGGCCAGGACACTACAAGCCCTCCCATTTTGGCCCAAGCTAGCCCTATTTCATCAGATCTCAGTCCGAATACTTTGGCAGCTATAAACACTGGGATTCCTTTACCACAATCTATATTAGGGTTGCCAATCCCCAGGTGGGGGCAGGGGATCCCCCGGTTTGGAGGCCCTCCCCCCACTTCAGGGTCGTCAGAAAGCGGGGTGGGGGAGAGGGGGGAATGCTGCGAACTCTGTTATTCCCTATGGAGATTTATTCCCATAGAAAATCATGGAGAATTGATCTGGTATCTGGGGCTCTGGGGGGGGGCTGTTTTTGGGGTTAGAGGCACCAAATTTTCAGTATAGCATCTAGTGCCTCTCCCCAAAATACCCCCCAAGTTTCAAAAAGATTGGACCAGGGGGTCCAATTCTATGAGCCCCCAAAGAAGGTGCCCCTATCCTTCATTATTTCCTATGGAAGGAAGGCATTGAAAAGGTGTGCCGTCCTTTCAATGTGACGGCCAGAACTCCCTTTGGAGTTCAATTATGCTTGGCACAGCCTTGATCTTGGCTCCACTCCTAATGTCTCCTGGCTCCACCCCCAAAGTCTCCTGGCTCCACCCCCAAAGTCCCCAGATATTTCTTGAATTGGACTTGGCAACCCTGATCTATATCCCTACCCTGGGATGTTATGTTCAGGGCTAGCCTTAGACTGTCTGGCACCCTGGGCAAGGCTAACTTCTGGTGCCCCCCCCCCAACACTGATAACATCGAATCACATGGGGGGGGACACCCAATTTGGTGCCCCTAGAAGGCCAGCACCCTAGGCAATTGCCTAGTTTGCTTTGTGGCAGGGGTAGTCCTGGTTACGTTTGCCTTCAAGAAGGCACAAGCAATCCATTTGTGTCCATCCCTTGCAGACAAGCTAGTGATTGCAGGCAGGGAGGGATATATTGTGGCTCTCCTTTGCCTCTGCCGTTTGCTTCTTTCCTCTGTCCACTGCTGCCTGCCAGTTTAGTGTAGTGGTTAAGTGTGCAGACTCTTATCTGGGAGAGCCGGGTTCGATCCCGCACTCCTCCACAAGCAGCTGCTGATGTGACCTTGAGCCAGCCACAAGTTCTCACAGAGTTGTCTTTGAAAGGGCAGCTTCTGGGAGAGCTCTCTCAGCCCCACCCACCTCATAGGGTATCTGTTGTGGGGGGGGGGAGGTAAAGGGGATTGTGACCGCTCTGAGACTCTGAGATTCAGGGTGGGATATAAATCCAATATCTTTTTCTTCTTCTTCTGTTGAGTGTAAGCAAAATATTTCCGCTTTGCCCCATGCACAAGTGCTGTCTACTGTTAAGGCATGCAGTTTTTCCCCTTCTGTCTCCTCATCCCAGCCTCTAGCCTGCAAAACTCATGTTCAGATAATGCAAACAAAATCTTTGTTTGAGCAGGCAGGCTTTGCACCAGAGCAGAATACAAAATACTAATCAAACATGACCTACTGTTGATATAGAATCATGACCCACTGTTGATATAGTTGATGTAGAGAGCGTAGTGAGTGGCAACAACAACAACAACAAAAGTAGAAATGCTGCTAGTAGAAGAATGTATGGGAGCAAATTCCCTGTGGTGAGAAAATCTGCTAATTTTTATGGGTGGAAAACACTCCTGTCAGTTAGATGATCTACTTGAGCCTCTTTCTCATCTCACTTTTTCATGAAATGCTGACAGGGCTTGTGTCAGAAGCTGACATTATCAAAGGTCTCTGGAAATAACTTGTCACCATTTTTTTTAATCAGAGGCAGAGGAGTTTGGTTTGGATTTTCAATAATTTACTTTGCAGTGTCCCTAGAGCAGCGCTCCCCAACCTTTTTAGCACCAGGGACTGTAGAAGACTATTTTTCCAGGGACCAGAGTGGGGGGATGGTTTTGGGATGATACAACTGTGCACTTTATTTCTATTAGTTCGGTGTGGTAGTTAAGTGTGCAGACCCTTATCTGGGAGAACTGGGTTTGATTCCCCATTCTCCCACTTGCAGCTGCAGGAATGGCCTTGGGTCAGCCATAGTTCTCGCAGAGTTGTCCTTGAAAGGGCAGCTTCTGGGAGAGCTCTCTGAGCCCCACCTACTTCACAGGGTATCTGTTGTGGGAGAGGAAGATAAAAGAGATTGTGAGCTGCTCTGAGACTCTGAAATTTGGAGTTGGAGGGCAGGATATAAATCCAATGTCCTCTTATTATTATTATTATTTATACATTGTAATATATAATGAAATAATTATACAACTCATAGCCCGTTTGCTAACAGGCCACGGACCAGTACCGGTCCACGGCCCAGGGGTTGGGGACTCCTGCCCTAGAGTATGGATACATTCCTTGTGAGAATGTCCTTGCGAGAAGCAGTGAGATGTTGGACCTGGGTTTGGAAGACCCAAATTCGAAATCCCATGCTGCCATAGGCTTCCCAATCCCCAGGTCCCAGCGGGGGATCCCCTGGTTTTACAGGCATCCCCCCTCCCCCAGCCAGCTGGCCAGCGGGGGAAGCTCCACCCCCACAGCCATTATGTACCTCCAGGAACGATTCCCATAGGGAATGATGGGGAATTGATCCGCGGGTGTTAGGGGCTCTGGGGGGGGGCTGTTTTTTGAGGTAGAGGTGCCAAATTTTCTGTATAGCATCTAGTGCCTCTCCCCAAAATACCTCCCAAGTTTCAAAAGGATTGGACCAGGGGGTCCAATTCTATGAGCCCTAAAAGAAGGTGCCCCTATTCTTCATTATTTTCTGTGGAAGGAAGGCATTCTAAAAGGTGTGCTGTCGCTTTAAATGTGATGGCCAGAACTCCCTTTGGAGTTCAATTATGCTTGTCACACCCTTGCTCCTGGCTCCGCCCCCAATGTCTCTTGGCTCCACCCCCCAAAGTCTCCTGGCTCCACCCCCAAAGTCCCCAGATATTTCTTGAATTGGACTTGGCAACCCTACGCTGCCATGGAAGCTTGCTGAGTGACCTTAGACCAGTCACACACTCTCAGGCTTGTATTGTTGTGAGGCCAAAATGGAGGAAGATGAGAACGATGAAATCCACTTTTGGGTCTCCATCCAATAGAACGGTGGGAATATAAAAATGAAATAAACAATCACCGAGAGCTTGCTGAACTTAGTCTTGGTTTTTGTATCTAAGTCTACAAAATATATTTATGACTCCTCCGTAGCTTTCCTTCAGACGGGCTCAGTTGAGCCAAGGAAATGAAGGCAGAGGTTGAGGCAGAGTAAATCAGCACTGGTGGGAATGGCTATTTTGGTTTGCTTCCTTTAGGATTGCCAGCTCCAGGTAGGAAAATACCTGGACATTTTGGGATGGAGCCTGAGGAAGGCAGAGTTTGGGGATGGACTTCAGTGGGGTATAATGCCACAGAATCCACCTTCCAAAGCAGCCATCTGTAAGTGAACTTCTCTAGAGTTCAGTTGGACTCCCGGGAGATCTCCAGCCACCACCTGGCCATTGGCAACCCTAGTGTAGCTCCACCTCTGGCTCCAGAGGCTTTCTGGCTCCACCTTCTGTGGCAGGGGTGGGGAACCTCCGTCCCGAGGGCTGGATACGGCCCTCGAGGTCACTTGGTGTGGCCCTCGGGGATTGCTGGACCGAACCGAGCCATGGGGCAGCCTCCCTGGGGCCTGGCTGGCCAGAGAGGATTGTGGGGCCCAGCCATGCTGTGCAACAGCCTCCCCAGGGCCAGGCAGGGATCACAGGGCCCAGACGTACTGTGCGGCAGCCTCCCTGAGGCCTGGCTGGCCGGCCAGAATTGCTGCAGAGCCTGAAAAAGTTACTGTCACAGTTCAGTTTGCACTTGATTATCCCAGATGGTGTGACCTAATATGTTAATATCAGGGGATGTGGCCTAATATGCTACTGAGTTCCTGCTGGGCTTTTTCTACAAAAAAGCCCTGGACCTAAGCATTTTCCTAGGGCAGCGGGCTGTGTGTGTGTCAGATTAGACTCTCCCCACGTGACTTCAAATAGAAAAACAATTATTTGCATTAATTTTGCTGGCCTGAATTAGGGTTGCCAAGTCCAATTCAAGAAATATCTGGGGACTTTGGGGATGGAGCCAGGAGACTTTGGGGGTGGAGCCAGGAGACATTGGGGGCAGAGCCAGGAGCAAGGGTGTGATAAGCATAATTGAACTCCAAGGGAGTTCTGGCCATCACATTGAAAAGGAAAGCACACCTTTTTAGATGCCTTCTTTCCATAGGAAATAATGAAGGATAGGGGCACCTTCTTTGGGGGCTCATAGAATTGGACCCCCTGGTCCAATCGTTTTGAAACTTGGGGGGTATTTTGAGAAGAGGCACTAGATGCTATACTGAAAATTTGGTGCCTCTTCCTCAAAACACAGCCCCCCTAGAGCCCCTGATATCCGTGGATCAATTCCCCATTATTCCCTAAAACTGCCAGAGATCTAGAGCTGTGGGGGGTGGGGCTTCCCCCGCCGGCTAGCTGGCTGGGGGGCGGGGGGAAACTTGTAAAACCAGGGGGTCCCCCACTGGGACCTGGGGATTGGGAAGCCTAGCCTGAATCGTTCTCCCTCGGCAGAGCACTGCTTTTTAAGTTGAAAATTATTTATGGCCCACGAGCGATGTTATAAATATCCATATGACCCTTGGCAGAAAAAAGGTTCCCCATCCCTGCTCTATGGAATCCATTTCACAACTAATGTTGGGATGACAGGTAGCACACTCAATGTTTCCCTAGAAGAAACACATCCATTTCTTGCTAAACGATAAAATACATAACGACAAAAAAACCCAGAGTTGTTATCGTCTGGAGAGATGGATGCAGGACTTTTTTGTAGAAAAAACCTAGCGGGGACTCATTGCCATATTAGGACACACCCCCCTTGCTGCCAAGCTAGCCAGAACTGCGTTCCTGCTCAAAAAAAGCCCTGGATGGATGGTTTTGTTAAGCAGACTCCTGACAGGAATAATTTCTGTGAGCCTGAGGATGAGGTGACATTTTGGCCCACATCCTCCAGATTTCCCATCCTCAACACCAGGAATTCACATCAGGTTGGCCGTAAATAACAAAGCAAGCCTGATTCAAAAATATTACCTCACGCTCTTGTAAAAAAAAAACCAACTAGTCTAACAGAAGAAGGAGCTGCCGCCATTTCTGCTCAATACTAAGCCATCTACAATCCAGGGAAAAAAACAAAACAAGTGGGCCGGCCTCATTTGAGAAAGTCTGACTCACCAATTTCAGGAGTAATTCAGATTAATGAAGTGGTGATAACAGACGCTGGAGGTTTTTTTAGCTGATGTGATCTGCACTTTGATGGAATTTCCACACACTTTTCCTCTCTCTCTCTCTCTTTAAGGTGCTTGAAATCAGAACCGGTAATGAACTCAAGTGACTTCAGTTTCCCTGGGCATTTTAATTTAAGGAGATATCAACTCTCTTTAAAAAAAAAAAGCTTCCCAATTAGGGTTGCACTCAGATGCATTTAATTCTTTGTTTCATTTTCATGCACGGCCGAGAGGATCGTTTTCAGACTCGACAAACTCCCCAGTTTGTTCAATGCTTTGTTTAATGGGATTCATTCCAAACCATTTTATGCCCTTTTTTTTTTTTTTTTTACATTACTTGTATGCTGCCGATTAGCGAATGGGTCTGTTTTAACGGCAATGTTTCTATCAAATTCTGTTAATGTGATTCAGCAAAACTTCCATCCAAGTATGCGGAAATTGCAAAATAGACTTGGGGTGCTTTCAGACTAGAGATTTGGCCCGACTCAGGAATGCCTCCCATTCGATTTAAACAACCGCATTCACACAACCACATCTACCCTCCAAGCCCAACCCGTTCTCACCCCGTCCCCAGATGCCTCCTATCCGCCTTAAAAAGCTACCTGGATCTTCCCAGTAGCTTCACATAATGGAAGGCCTCGGCGCGATGCATGAGTGGAAGAGCTGTGTGATCGCACCAAGCCGTTTGCAGCACCGCCAGGTTCCCCCCCACCCCAGGAAGCTCTCTCTGAGGTGCGCTTTTGCGCTTCGTGAGCACATGCACGGGGACTTGTTTTAGAAAAACCTCCCTTTCAGCAGCGGTGGGTACTTGAGCTGCACTAGCAGTCTGAAGATGCAAGCACGGACTGCTGCCGGAATTCTGCCTAGGGTTGCCAATCCCCAGGTGGTGGCAGGGGATCCCCTAGTTTGGAGGCCTTCCCCCCACTTCAGGGTCGTCAGACAGCAGGGGGAGGGGAGGGAAATGTCTGCTGGGAACTCTGTTATTCCCTATGTAGATTTATTCCCATAGAAAATCATGGAGAATTGATTCGCGGGTATCTGGGGCTCGGGGGGGGGGGCTGTTTTTTTAGGTAGAAACACCATATTTTCCATACAGCATCTAGTGCCTCTCCCAAAAAATATCCCCCAAGTTTCAAAACTATTGGACCAGGGGGTCCAATTCTATGAGCCCCAAAAGAAGATGTCCCTATCCTTCATTATTTCCTATGGAAGGAAGGCATTGAAAAGATGTGCCGTCCCTTTCAATGTGATGGCCAGAACTCCCTTTGGAGTTCAATTATGCTTGTCACAGCCTTGATCTTGGCTCCACCCCCAAAGTCCCCAGATATTTCTTAAATTGGACTTGGCAACCCTAATTCTGCCACTTCAACGGCAGCTGTCGGAGCCCTCTAAAATGGACCTGCCTGAGTCATAAGAACATAAGAGAAGCCATGTTTGATCAGGCCAATGGCCCATCCAGTCCAACACTCAGTCACACAGTGGCCAAATTTTTTTTATTATTTTATATATATACACACACACACTTAACTAATAGCCACTGATGGATCTCTGCTCCATATTTTTATCTAACCCCCTCTTGAAGGTGGCTATGCTTGTGGCCGCCACCACCTCCTGTGGCAGTGAATTCCACATGTTAATCACCCTTTGGGTGAAGAAGTACTTCCTTTTATTTGTTTTAACCTGTCTGCTCAGCAATTTCATTGAATGCCCACGAGTTCTTGTATAGTGAGAAAGGGAGAAAAGTACTTCTTTCTCTACTTTCTCCATCCCATGCATTATCTTGTAAACCTCCATCATGTCACCCCGCAGTTGACATTTCTCCAAGCTAAAGAGCCCCAAGCGTTTTAACCTTTCTTCATAGGGAAAGTGTTCCAGCCCTTTAATCATTCTAGTTGCCCTTTTCTGCACTTTTTCCAATGCTATAATATCCTTTTTTGAGGTGCAGTGACCAGAATTGTATACAGTATTCCAAATGAGACCGCACCATCGATTTATACAGGGGCATGATGATACTGGCTGATTTGTTTTCAATTCCCTTCCTGGCCTTTTTTTCAGGGTTTATTACCTCAAGATACTAGCACATCAGTTTCCCAGACTGAAACCAACCTTCGTCTTTCAAGCCCAACCTTCGTTGCCACCCCTTTGACAAGAAACCTTCAGAGGTGGTTTGCCACTGCTTGGCCCTAGGCTTCCTTGGTAGTCTCCCATTCAGGTACTAACCCAGGGCCAACCCCGCTTCGCTTTTGAGATCTGATGAGATCAGGTTAGCCTGAGCCATTCAGCTCAGCGTTCCACCCAGAACTTTTTTTTGTAACAGGAACTCCTTTGCATTTTAAGCCACGCACCCCTGATGCAGCCAATCCTCCTAGAGCTTACAATAGGCCCTGTAATAAAAGCATTCATGCTGGCTAGATTTAATGCATTACCATCGGCCATCCTTTTTGGAAGATACCACAGAATCCCCCGCAATCTTAGACGATGCCCTTGTAGTCAAAGAGTCATCGAAACGGTCCCTCATGTTCTTTTGGACTGCCCTTTTTATAGCAGCCCACGTGCAAGATACCTAGATGCACTGCTTTCTGACCATCAAGGCCTTTCTGACAATGCCAAGGTTCGTTTTTTACTCCACGGGAAACACAACTTTGTCACTACTCACGTTGCTTGCTTTTTACAGGTTGTGATCCAAATCAGAGAGGCTTTTACTCATGCATAGCCTACTGCTATTTTATGTCATTTAACTTTTGCTGGTATTTTAAGGTTTTATTATATTCTAAAGTGTCACTGTTGGTTTTAAAGTATACTGTATTCTTGTATTAATGCCAATAAAGGTCTATGGTATAGTAATAAAAGCCCTGTAAGCTCCAGGAGGGCTGGCTACATCAGGGGTGTGTGGCCTAAGATGCAAAGGTGGTCCTGATGCAAAAGAAGCCCTGCTGAAATCCATATCCTAACAAAGGGGGGGGGGGAGCACTATAGAGAAGCAACAACTGTTGATACAAGTCTTGGCTTGCTACTCTATATTTTGATACAAACAATTATCAACATTATTGACACAGAAACACTACACACTAGATGCCAGATTTTAACAACATTGGCAAAAGTACAATAGAGGGTCGATGTTACAGCAACGGAAGCAGCAGCGGATAGCCTAGGTAGCTGTCCATCTCATTTGCCTTCTTCAGGCTGCAGTACACCAGGTAAAGCCTTGAATTCGGTAATGCATCAGTACTGATCAACAATATTGATTGCTGTAGGGTAATTGTTGGTTTTAATTGTCTGACATGTTGGAATCCACCCTGAGCCTGTTATGGGAAAGGGCAAAATATAAATTCACAGAAATAAATACATAAAAATAAATCGTGGAATGCCCAGTATTTCCTTCCCATTTATATTTAGACTCTCTCCAGCTTTTACGATTGTTGTACAGACAGTTGCAGCTGGAGCCTCTGAGATCAACAATCTTCCATTAGGTTTATAATTTTCTTTTATTTCACCTTTTTCCAACCAAATTCCACCCTTATACATAACACCAATTTAGTAAGCAACGAAGAAGAACCCCCCCCCAAAAAAGCAACAAACAAAAAACAAAAAAGTGAATTAATAAAACAAAGAATCAAACTAACAATCTTCCATTAGGGATTACCCTTTGTCAGATTCAAAATGTCTCTGCGCTAAGATCCATATCGTAGCTATTGGTTAGGAAGGAGGGATCATTAAAGGAATGCCAAATGGAACAGAAAGCATCTTCACACGCAGGCAGAAGATGGCAGCAGAAGGGGACAAGTGAATCTCCCTGGGGAGAGAGTGCTATTGCTTTGGGGCCAAGACCGAGAAGGCCCTCTCCTGGGTTGCCGCCCACCTAATCAGAGAAGGTTTGGGAATCTAAAGCAAGGCCTCCAAAAATTACTGGGGAGAGAGTTCCAGAACCAGATTTCTGAAGGCTCTTTCACATTCTCACAGCAAAATAAAATTAGCACTAGTCACCAAGGTCCACTTTTGCAGTGATCATATGAGAGAATTAAAATGTCACATGAATGCACAAAACTCCCTTATAGTGAATGTGGCATTTTGACAACTCTGTGGTTTTTAAATAAAAAAATAAAACCCAGGCCAGGTGAGTTCTCTCAGGGCTGTTCTTTCAAAGATCAGTTCTCTCAGAGCTCTCTTGGCCCCACCTACCTCACAGGGTGTCTGTTGTGGGGAAAGGAAGAGAGGGACATTGTAAGACACTCTGGCTGATTACAGACCGACACTTTGGGTCAAATCAGAGATGCCTCTGAAGTCGACCCAAAAAACCCAGCCAAACGGCAACATCTCGGCTGCCCCCATCCCGCACTTACCCTGTCCTGAGAGACACTCTGATCTCTTCAAAAAGGAACCACTTGGAAAGTGGTCCCTTTTTACTGGGGCAGCTCTGAGGTGGCAGCCAGCCGTCTGGAAGCCCAGAGAGCACCTTACAAGCGCCTGGGGAGCCACAAGCGGGACGCATGAGCGTTCCACACGCTCCCTCTGAGACTTCAAGTGAAGGGGTGAGGTATAAATCCAATTCTGTCTTCTAATTTGATGTCAATAGCATTAAGGACACAACAGCAATAGGGGAGGGATGGTGGCTCAGTGGTAGAGCATCTGTTTAGTAAGCAGAAGGTCCCAGGTTCAATCCCTGGCATCTCCAAAAAAGGGTCCAGGCAAGTAGGCGTGAAAATCCTCAGCTTGAGACCCTGGAGATCCGCTGCCAGTCTGAGGAGACAATACTGACTTTGATGGACCAAAGGTCTGATTCAGTATAAGGCAGCTTCATATGTTCATATGTTCAACAGCAAATCAGACCCTTGGTCCTTCAGAGTCAGTGCTGTCTATTTAGATCGACAGCAGCTTTCCAGAGTTTCAGACTTTCTCCTCACTTGTTCCTTTTCACTGGAGATGCCATAATTGAAGCTGGGGCCTTAAAGAGCCAGTTTGGTGTAGTGGTTAAGTGCGCAGGCGCTCATCTGGGAGAAATGGGTTTGATTCCCCACTCCTTCACTCGCAGCTGCTTGAATGGCCTTGGGTCAGTCATAGCTCTCGCAGAGCTGTCCTTGAAAGGGCAGCTTCTGGGAGAGCTCTCTCAGCCCCACCTACCTCATGGGGAGGGGAAGGGAAAGGAAATTTGTAAGCTGCTCTGAGATCCTTTGGCTAGCAGAGGGTGGGGTAGAAATCTACGATCTTCTTCTTAAGCATACCAAGTGGACGATTTTATTTTATTCGTGGGATTTCTATCCTTCCCATCCCAAGGCTGGCTCAGGGAGGGTAACAACATCCGACCGATACATTCATTCAAGTCAAATTCTAAAACCCATAAGCCATCAAATATCCACCATATTCCCTACGCTGGACACACACCTCATGCTCAACTACAGGGCTTCTTCTGCAGCAGGAACTTCTTTGCGTATTAGGCCACACCCTTCTTCTGTAGCCAATCCTCCAAGAGCTTACAAGGCTCTTAGTGCTGTAAGCTCTTGGAGGATTGGCTACATCAGGGGCGTGTGGCCTAATATGCAAAGGAGCTCCTGCTACTACAAAAAAAAAAAAAAGCCCTGCTCAACCATATAACCCCATTCCTTGAAATCCTTCCATGGTTGCACAAGTTATCCGAAAGTGCATTGACCTTATTTTTTTCTTCCCATAACCTTTACGTCTTTGGGCTATATTACTTGTGTGTGTTTGGGGTCTATTCATCACCGCTGGTAGCACTTTGTTTAGTCTTCGAGGAAAGGATACCGTCCAGCAGAAAACCTCTTCTACACGGGCATTCCATCACACACGGAGATATCGTTGACCTGAGTCAAACCTCATGATTCTAAATTGCTCTTTTATGTTCCACAGCCCCTGAGGCTATGGCATTGGGGGAAATGTTTACATTGAGAAAAGCATTTAGAATTGGTTTGTTTGAATCCCGCCTTCTTGCAAAGCCCTTAGAGGTGTGTGTGTGTGGCGGGGGGGGGGGGGTGTATCAATTAGCGATGGTTTTCATAAAAGTTCAGAGAAAAGGTGGAGAAAGTAAATCAAAACGCTTTGAGCGTTTTACTCGTTGTAACAAATGACACGGATAAAAATCAGAGGAGGAAGGGACGTGGCGTTGCAAGACCCCTACCGAAGCTGTCCATTTGGATCTCTCTCTCTCTCTCGGCTTGGCTTCGCGAACGAAGATTTAAGAAGGGTGCAATAGTCCACGTCTGCTGCAGGTTCGCTGGTGGCTGACAAGACCAATGCGGGACAGGCAGGTCCGGCCACAGTGGCTGCAGGGAAAACTCTGATTTGGGGTTGGTGCTGTAGCAGTGCGATTCTTCCTCAATCTCCTTTTGTCCTCAAGACCAGCTATGCGTGCGTTCTCAAAGGAAGAGACAGCCTGGTGGATGGTGTGCCTCCATGCTTTGCGATCTCAGGCTAGGTCAGACCACTGGTGATGGTTGATGCAACAGGTGCCAAGGGATTTCTTCAAGGTGTCCTTGTACCTCTTCTTTGGTGCCCCTCTATTTCGATGGCCGGTGGAGAGTTCGCCATACAGGGCAATCTTGGGAAGGCGGTGGTTTTCCATCCTAGAAATATGCCCTGCCCAGCGCAGCTGCGTCTTCAGCAGCAGTGCCTCGATGCTGGTAACCTCCGCCCGCTTGAGGACTTCAGTGTTGGTCACAAAGTCACTCCAGTGGATGTTGAGGATGGTGCGAAGGCAGCGCTGATCCATTTGGATAATGGGGCTTTAAAAGGTAAAGATAGTTCTCTGTGCAAGCACCAGTCGTTTCCGACTCTGGGGTGACGTTGCTTTCAAAACATTTGTATGGCAGACTTTTTACAGGGTGGTTTGCCATTGCCTTCCCCAGTCCTCTACACTTTCCCCCCAGCAAGCTGGGTACTCATTTTACCGACCTCGGAAGGATGGAAGGCTGAGTCAACCTGGAGCCGGCTACCTGAACCCAGCTTCTGTGGGGATTGAAGTCTGGTCATGAGCAGAGCTTAGGACTGCAGTACTGCAGCTTTACCACTCTGCACCACGGGGCTCTTTAATGTGGCTTGCAGGGCTGGAATTCTAGCAGGAGCTCCTTTGCATATTAGGCCACATCCCCCTGATATCGCCAATCCTCCGAGAGCTTACAAAAAAGAGCCTTGTAAGCTCTTGAAGGATTGGCTACGTCAGGGGTGTGCGGCCTAATCTGCAAAGGAGCTCCTGCTAGAATTCCACCCCTGGCGGCTTGTGTCCAAACTTTCCAAATGAGAGCCGCATAGCCCAAGCAGAATGTGTTGGTTGGCAGATAGAAAGAGCCAGAGGGGAAATGCTAACTAGCTCCATGGGTTGTCAGAGGATTAAAAAAAAAAAAAAAAAGTATGTGACCTAAGACACAGTGTCCTGAGTTACATTACAAAAGATTACTTTTGGGAAAAGGTATGTAATTATGGCAATTATACAGCTTGCTTGAACGAAGTAAACGGCAGAGAGCATAAGGAAGTGCTACATAGAAGAACACGTTGTCCCATATATTTTTCCCCATTCCCTTGAGATTTATAGCCTCCCCAGTTGACAACAGCTCAAGGCTGGGGGGGGGGAGGAGAGAGAGAGAAGCATTTTAAGAAAATGCCAGCCTAATAGCATCTAAAAAAGCCAAGTTTTTTTTTTTAAGTGGAATCATCAGACATGAGAAAGTATTGCTTAACAATACACAAGGTTTCTTGTTTGTTTGCAGCATCAGGCAGGAGGGGAAAGGAAGAAGAAGTTGAAGAACAAGAACAAAGAAGAAGAAGAAGAAGAAGAAGAAGAAGAAGAAGAAGAAGAAGAAGAAGAAGAAGAAGAAGAAGAAGAAGAAGAAGAAGAAGAAGAAGAAGAGGAGGAGGAGGAGGAGACTGGATTTACCTCTTCACTTAGAATCTCAGAACGGCTTACAATCTCCTTTCCATTCCCCCCCACCCCACAATAGACACCCTGTAAGGCAGGTAGGGCTGAGAGAGCTCTCAGAGAACTGCTCTTGAGAGAAAGCTCTGAAAGAACTGCGACTAAGCCAAGGTCACCCAACTGGCTGCAAGTGGAGGCATGGGGAATCAAACTCAGTTCTCCCAGGTTAGAGTCCACACCCTTTACCACTACACTGAATTGGCTCTCAAATATAATAATTGGGGATCTAGTACTTTATTAAAGACAGAAGGCAAAAGAAGAAGGGGACGACAAAAGATGAGACGGCTGGACGGTGTTACGGATGTAACAAACACGAATTTGAGCAGACTTTGGAGGATGGTGGAAGACGGGAGGGCCTAGCGTGACTTGGTCCACGAGGTCGCAAAGAGTCGGACTCGACTGTGCGACTGAACAACAAAGTACTTTATTGCATGCCAAGCGTCAATAACCTCTCTTGCAAAGTTATTGGGAAGATAAAATTAAGCAGGGAGTTGCCTCACTCCCTCAGCTCCTTGGAGAAAGGGTAGAATAGAAATGTAATCAATAAATACAAACAGAGTATGTTCCTTTTGCAGTGATCAAGCCATGAGACTACAGTGTGCCAGAGTTGGGCCCAGTTCTGGTGCAGTGGCATGGATCATATTGACATGTTCCATGAACAAATGGGGTAGCCTGGTGCCATGTGGGAAGTCACTTCACTCATGGCATTGGCAGTTCCAGGTTGGAAAATTCTTGGAGATATGGGTAAGGTCTCCACCTCCAGGTTGGAAATTCAGGGGGTAGAGTTTGGAGAGGGGCGGGACTTCAGTGGGTTATAATGCCATAGAGTCCAGTTTGGTGTAATGGTTAAGTGCGCGGACTCTTATTTGGGAGAACTGGGTTTGATTCCCCATTTCTTCTCTTGCTGCTGCTGGAATGGCTTTGGGTCAGCCATAGCTTTCGCAGAGCTGTCCATGAAAGGACAGCTTCTGGGAGAGCAAGCTCTCTCAGCCTCTCCTTCACAGGGTGTCTGTTGTGGGGGAGGAAGGTAAAGGAGATTGTAGGATGCTCTGAGATGATTCAGAGTGTATAAATTCAATTTCTTCTTCATCTTAAGCAGCCATTTTCTCCAGGTGAACTGATCTCTATTGCCTGGAGATGAGTTGTAATCCAGGAGATCTCCAGCTACCACCTGGAGGTTGGCAAGTCTATTTGGGGGTGGAGCCTGGACAGGATGGGATTTGGTGAGGGGAGGAACCTCATTGTTGTATAATGTCACCAGGGGTGGAATTCTAACAGGAGCTCCTTTGCATATTAGGCTGCACACCCCTGATGTAGCCAATCCTCCAAGAGCTTACAAGGCTCTTTTTTGTAAGCTCCTGGAGGATAGGCTGCATCAGGGTGTGTGGCCTAATATGCAAATGAGCTCTGCTAGAATTCCACCCCTGAATGCCACAGAGAGCACCATCCCTCAAGCAGTCTTCTTTGTGGTTTGGAAATCAGTTGTTATTCTGGAAGATCTCCAGGCCCCACCTGGAGGTGGCAAGCCCTACCAATCTGTCACCTGCCTCTCAATTAGGCCCTTTTTACAATGAATGTTCCCCCCCTCCCAACCTGATTCTAGAAGCTAGTGGGGCTCTTCCGGAGAGCCAAGTCAACTTTTTATATGCTAATCTGAAGATAACAGCTCCTGTTTCCCAGAGCTTATATAAATGGCTGACAATAGCCTTTTAAAGTAGAACATGGGGTGGATGCTAATGAATCATTAGGGTTAATTATATATCTTCATGTAGCTGTGAAGGATTATTTAAAGCAGTAGAGGTTTTTTGCCTTGCGACATGTTGTGTGGAAATTATGAACTTTCGGGACATAACTGAGGCTCGCAGAACACAAACATATTGACAGTATATCGGGTGAAAGAAAAGAGCAGTGAGAAAAGTTGCCCAAAAGTTCCCTCCTTTTTCTGTCTCCATTGACAAAGAGATTGCCCAGTGGACTCCTTTTTTAAAAAAAGACAGAAGACTGTGGCATTTTATTGCCACCGGGATCCAGCCCTGTTTAGGCATCCTTCTAAACAAACAAACAACAAAAAGGTTTGAGCCAGCTTGGTGTAGTGGTTAAGTGTGCGGACTCTTATCTGGGAGAACCGGGTTTGATTCCCCACTCCTTCACTTGCAGCTGCTGAATGCCTGGGGTCAGCCATAGGCCTCTTAGGAGTGTCCTTGAAAGGGCAGCTGCTGTAAGAACTCTCTCAGCCCCACCTACCTTGCAGGGTATCTGTTGTGGGGGGGGAGGAAAGGTAAAGAAGATTGTGACCACTCTGAGACTCAGAGTATAAAGCGGGATATAAATCCAATATCTTCTTCTTTTCCATTTGATCAGCAGAGTCCAACAGTATTAAAAAAAATCCTGAAAATAACCAACAAAACTCAAAACTTACAGCTGACCATCATAACCAAAAGTTACCTATTAAAACACACCACTCCCCTATGCAAAAAGTAAAGGAGCACCAGCATTGCAAAGGGCTCCAAACAAACAAACAAAAAGGTTTGAGCCAGTTTGGTGTAAGTGGTTAAGTGTGCAGGCTCTTATCTGGGAGAACCAGGTTTGATTCCCCACTCCTCCACTTGCACCTGCTGAATGGCCTTGGGTCAGCCATAGCTCTGGCAGCGGTTGTCCTTGAAAGGGCAGCTGCTGTGAGAGCCCTCTCCAGCCTCACCCACCTCACAGGGTGTCTGTTGTGGGGGAGGAAGGTAAAGGAGATTGTGAGCCGCTCTGAGACTCTTCCGAGTGAGGGCGGATATAAATCCAATATCTTCTTCTTCATCTTCTTCTTCTTCTTCAGCACTAACGGTCCATTAAGGGGTGGAATTCTAGCGGGGAGCTCCTTTGCATATTAGGCCCCCGCCTCCCTGATGTAGCCAATCTTCCAAGAGCTTACAAGGCTCTTTTTTGTAAGCTCTTGGAGGATTGGCTACATAGGGGTGTGTGGCCTATTTATGAAATGTTTATTTTTGAAGGGGGGGGGGAAATTTTTGAAGGGGGGGGGGAAGGGAAAAGGGGGAGTGGAAGTAGAAGTAGAAGTAGAAAAGTAATAGTACATCTACTATTGTGGGGGGTTTGGTCTAATATACAAAGGAGCTTCTGCTAGAATTCCATCCCTGGTCCATCTTAAGTTTCTCACTGTTGCAAGGTTCCCTAAGATGTTGCCCAAGGACACCCTGGCTTCCACCAACACTTTTCCTGGCATCCAATGGGAGTTCTTATAGCGAAGCCATTCCTCAGGTTGAGATACACCAGCGGTGGCCAACGGTAGCTCTCCAGATGTTTTTTTTCCTACAACTCCCATCAGCCCCAGCATGGCCAATGGCTGGGGCTGATGGGAGTTGTAGGCAAAAGGCATCTGGAGAGCCACCGTTGGCCACCCCTGAGCTACACCATTGACATGAAGATGTTTTAAATGTTCCTAGAGAGACAGCAGCAGCGTGAGTTTCTGTGCTGAATGACCAAGTGAATTGATGCATGTCTTAGCCTTCATGGCTTCCCCCTCCCCTAATTTCGGGGGGGGGGGGGGAGTCCTTGCTAGCCTCCCATGCGAGCCAGGCAGATTTCTTTTGTTCAGCAAATACCTGATCCGTCGTCTGATGAAGTGAAAACTTTGTGGGTCTTAAAGGTGACACTTGACTCCTGCTTTGTTCAACTGCTTCAGACCAACATGGCTGCCCGCTTGGATCTTCTTTTGTTCACTGCTACCAAGTAGAGGGTATTATTATGATGTTGCGCACAACCTGTGAGCCCTGCCCAATTCAGAACACATTTAGAGTCCTGGGAAAATGGAAATTGATTAAGAGAAGCTATGTTGGATCAGGCCAATGGCCCATCCAGTCCAACACTCTGTGTCACATAAGAGCAGCCATGTTGGATCAGGCCAATGGCCCATCCAGTCCAACACTCTGTGTCACATAAGAACATAAGAGCAGCCATGTTGGATCAGGCCAATGGCCCATCCAGTCCAACACTCTGTGTCACATAAGAACATAAGGGCAGCCATGTTGGATCAGGCCAATGGCCCATCCAGTCCAGCACCATGTGTCTTGTAAACCTCTATCATGTCACCCCTCAGTCAATGTTTCTGCAAGCTAAAGAGCCCCAAGCGATTTAACCTTTCTTCATAGGGAAACTGATTAATTAATTAATTAATTAATAAGAGAGAGACTGTGCAGAGGGATAAAGAGCCTCAGGAACCAACAGTTCTCTGAGGAATACAGGAAGTGCAGGTCATTTTGCTTCCACTGTTCTAGACCCTCAGTATATGTAGCATGTGCTCAACTGAGCTACCATTTTAACCTGTTACAATCTGTCAAATTGTGTTGTTCGTATCAATTTGGTTTTAACTGTTGCTTATACTGTTTTTAGAATGTTGTTATCCGCCCTGGGCCCATATATGGGAAACGGCGGAATATAAATCGCCTAAATAAGCAAATGAATGAATGAATCACCCCAAATTATACAAAACGGTTATAATCAGGGCTTTTTTATAACAGGAAATCCTTTGTGTATTAATGCCACACACCCTGATGTAGCCAATCCTCCAAGAGCTTACAGAGCTCTTTGTAGAGGGCCTACTGTAAGATCCAGGAGGATTGGTTATATTAGGGATATGTGGCCTAATATGCAAAGGAGTTCTTGCTACAACCCCCCCCCCCCCCCCTGGTTATAATTGGTCCATCAGGTTGACAATGCAAGCTAAAATGTGCAAATAAGTGATCATGTCTATCAGCGGCGTGCTCGTCTCTTCTGTTTTGAGCTAACAATTCCTGTTTCCATCTTTGTTTCTCCCTTTTAGGTAATCAAAACCATAATATTTATTTTAATTTGGGAAATGCATGTCACCTCTCCAAACAACCTGGAAAGCCACTGTTTCCATACCCATTTCTCAATGTGATTGGTGCACATTTCTCAACACATTTCTCAATGTTACTGATGCACCCGTAAATCAATATCATACAGGATAATTAAGAATGGAATGTGTTGTACATTTAGATGATGGGCAAATTGCACGTAAAAACTGCGCAACAGTACAAACGGACCTATAAAACCAACAGCAGAAGACAGGAATGAGTGACAAATATACAAGTTAATATACAATGGGAGATGGACTATTTTCCTATCCCTATTGGCTACCATGATAACATCATGAAAGCAACCTCAGACCAGATTTGGAAACTTCTTGCTTGCACAGGGGATTAGCTTTACCTTTATTGGTTACTTGTGCCCTTACTTGGAAGGCTCAGGTGAGCCTGATCTCATCAGATTTTGGAAGATAAGCAAAGTATTTGGTCAGTATTTGGATGAAAGACCTTCAAGGATGTCCAGGTTTGCAATGCAGAGGTCGGCAACGGCAAACCACCTCTGAAAGTCTCTTGCCTTGAAAACCCAGAAAAGGGTCATCGCCATAAGCCTATTGCAACTTGAATGGCATTTTCCACCACCAATGTAGCTTACATTAATGCAGGGCTTTTTTTTGTAGCAGGAACTCCTTTGCATATTAGGCCACACCCCCTGATGTAGCCACTCTTCCATGAGCTTACAGGGCTCTTAGTACAAGGCAACCAGCCAGCCACCAGGGGCTTTGCCACGCCCCCAGCAGTCTTCATTAACCCCTGGAGAAGCCCACGCCACCCTTTCTCCACTTCTTATGTGATTTTGGGTGGCAGATGGTTTGCTGGCCTTTTGACTGTGGGGGGGGGCAGCCCAGGAGAGCCCCAGGTGAGTGAGGCCTGCTTTCTTGCATCAGGTTGCTTTTGGCTGGTGGGGGGGGCATATACTAATGAGTGAACTCCACCATCTATTTTTCTACAAAATGATCCCTGGTGTGACCTAATATGCAAAGGAGTTCCTGCTAAAAAAAAAAAGCCCTGTGTTTTATTCCACTTTGCCACAGCGCTCAGAGCGGTTTCCACATAAGGTTGCCAGCTGCTGGGATTTTTAAAAATGCCTTGACCTTTTAATACAGGCTTACTGTGTGGAAATGGGGAGTTGAAGCTTTTCATAGCATGGCGGAAAATCATCCTAGCCTGGTCAAATGCATCCCAGTAGGCCTCTGTTAAAGGGACAGGTAGGCTTCCCAACCCCCCCGCCCTGCCGGGGGACCCCTGGATTAGCAGCCTAATCCCTCACTCCCTAAAAATCTGATAGCGGGGGTGGGGGAGTGGAACGGCGTCGTGTCTCTTTCCCTGCCTGGCTTCAGGCTTCTCCCCTCCTCCGAGTCACAAAGACCCACCCACCGGCGGCCTGCTATTCGCTACAGTCTGGCCTCCCTTCACGAGGTGCATGCTGGGACTTGTAGTCCTTGCATCCTCTCACATCTGCTGAGCATTATTCTCTATGTGGAGATTGATTCTCATAGGGTATAATGGGGAATTGATCTGGAAGTTTCGGGGACTCTGGGGGAGCTGTTTTTTGAGGTAGAGGCACCAAATTTTCACTATAGTATCTAGTGACACTCCCCAAAGTATCTTCCAAGTTTCAAAACGATTGGACCAGGGGGTCCCATTCTATGAGCCCCAAAAGAAGGTGCCCCTATCCTTCATTATTTCCTATGGAAGGAAGACATTTAAAAAGGTGTGCGGTTCCTTTAAATGTGATGGCCAGAACTCCCTTGGAGTTCAATTATGCTTGTCAGACCCTTGTTCCTGGCTCCGCCCCGATGTCTCCTGGCTCCACCCCCAAAGTCTCCTGGCTCCACCCCCAAAGTCCCCAGATATTTCTTGAATTGGACTTGGCAACCCTAGGGACAGGATGTCTGGGGCAGAAAATAGGAAGGCCGGTGAAAAGAACGAGTGGAAGGTGTGGCTAATTTGGTCGTGCAGGGTTCATTTTGATTTACACGTAAAGGGCCATCATTTGGATGTTAGCTGCTAATTGAATAAGAGCTTTAATTACAGGATGTACATCTAGGCGGGGCGTCTGCTGTTCTTGTTCAACAGTTGTCTGGGTTTGTTTTGTTTTTTCCCCCTCCGGTGGTTGCTTTGGATTTGTGGTCTCTTTGTTACAGCCAGTGGATGAAACCAACAAACCAGCCGAGCTGAGCTGAAGGAAGAGTTTCTCCTCCTACAGATTGGGTTGCCAATCCCCAGGTGAGGGCAGGGGATACCCCGGTTTGGAGACCCTCCCCCCTCTTCAGGGTCATCAGAAAGCGGGCAGGGAGAGGAGGGAAACATCCTCCAGGCACTCCAGTATTCCCTATGGAGACTAGGCTTGCCAAGTCCAATTCAATAAATATCTGGGGACTTTGGGGGTGGAGCCAGGAGCAAGGTAGTAACAAGCATAACTGAACTCCAAAGGGAGTTCTGGCCATCACATTTAAAGGGTCTGCATTCCTTTTCAAGAGTCACATTTAAAGAGTCTGCATTCCTTCCCTCCATTGGAAATAATGAAGGATAGGGGCACCTTCTTTGGGGGCTCATAGAATTGGACCCCCTGGTCCAATCTTTTTGAAACTTGGAGGGTCTTTTGAGGAAGTCATCGGATGCTATGCTAAAATCTACCTCCAAAAACGGCCCCCCAGAGCCCCAGATACTCACAGATCAATTCTCCATTATACCCTATGGGAATTGGTCTCCATAGGGAATAATGGAGTGCCCAGCAGACATTTCCCCCCTTCCTCCCCTAGAAGTGGAGGGAGGGCCTCCAAACCGGGGGATCCCCTGCCCCTACCTGGGGATTGGTAACCCTAATTGAGATCGATTCCCTTAGGGTATAATGGTAAATTCATCTGCAGGTATCGGGGGGGGGCTGTTTTTTGAGGTAGAGGCACCAGATTTTCAGTATAGCATCCAGTGCCTCTCCTCACAACACCCTCCAAGTTTCAAAAAGATTGGACCGGGAGGGTCCAATTCTATGAGTCCTCCAAAAAGGTACCCTGTCCTTCAATATTTCCAGCAGAGAGACGGCATTTAAAAGGTGTGCAGTCCCTTTAAATGTGATGGCCAGAACTCCCTTTACCTTTACTTTTATATTTCATCAGTAAAAGCTCACCCAGTGAAATGGAGCTATGTGGATCTCTTTCTCTCTCTCCCCCTCCCTCTCCCGCCATGTGTGGGGGGACAGAAAGAACAAGGCAGAGAGCTAAAGGAATATTGAAATGGGTCAAGGAAAAGATGAGCAACCTGGGTGAAAAGATATTCACGTTTCTGCATTCCTGCTGTCAACGAAATAAACTGCCCAAGTCCCATCAGAGCCTACGTTTCCCAGGGGCATTTCAATCAGAGATAGAAAATGGGCACGTTGGGGTGAACGTTCTTTAAACAGGGATTCAGGCTGGGGAAAGATGTGAAATACGGTTCGGAAGGCTGCCTTCTTTCTGAAAGCTCCGCTTATTGACACATCGCAAATTGTCAGGTTTCAGACATTTGAGGACTCCAGGAAGTGACGGATTAAACTCTGTGGAGGCCCCTAGGCAGTTGAAATCTCAGGACTCCCCTAGCAAATTATGTCCTAATATGGAGGCTCAGAGTGCCGTCTCTGCTGCAGCCTGCAGGCACCTTCTCAAAAGCCCCTTTGACAAAGCTGCAAGGCAGAGAGATTAAAACTAGGTGGCAATGCCAGCAGCTAGGGCTGCCAAGACCCCGGGCTGGGTGCGGATTCTCTTGCCCTGGAGGTTCCCAACCCACCAGCCCACACTGGGCCAGCAGGGGGAACCTCCCCCGACGTCACCGGTGCGATGACATCACTTGCGGGTGAAGTCATTGTGCTTTCATTTGTGGCCACTCTAGGCATTTCTGGGGAAACTCTGTGGTTTTCCCAGACGCTCTAGCAATTTGGGAGGGCAAAACTCTATGGTATCCATAACAATAATATAGATATAAGCAGGGCGTTGTTGTTTTTAGCAGGAATGCATAGGAATGCCGTTCCGGCTGGCTTGGCATCAGAGGGTGTGGCCTAATATGCAAATGAGTTCCTGCTGGGCTTTTGCTACAAAAAAGCCCTGCATCTAAGTAAATTTAAAATTATCAGAATTTAAAACCACCAATCTAAATAAAGTGATGGCAACCAAGTCAATCGCCGTATATTCCAAGTGATCCAGTAAAGCATAGCTTATTTTATTTTGAGTGAACAGCTCAGATGCGTTCAAGAAGAAGAAGAAGATATTGGATTTATATCCCGCCCTCCACTCTGAAGAGTCTCAGAGCAGCTCATAATCTCCTTTACCTTCCTCCCCCACAACAGACACCCTGTGAGGTAGATGAAGATATTGGATTTATATCCTGCCCTCCACTCCAAAGAGTCTCAGAGCGGCTCACAATCTCCTTTCCCTTCCTCCCCCACAACAGAACCCTGTGAGGTAGATGAAGATATTGGATTTATATCCCGCCCTCCACTCCGAAGAGTCTCAGAGCGGCTCACAATCTCCTTTACCTTCCTCCCCCACAACAGAACCCTGTGAGGTAGATGAAGATATTGGATTTATATCCCGCCCTCCACTCCAAAGAGTCTCAGAGCGGCTCACAATCTCCTTTACCTTCCTCCCCCACACAGAACCCTGTGAGGTAGATGAAGATATGGATTTATATCCCGACCTCCACTCCGAAGAGTCTCAGAGCGGCTCACAATCTCCTTTCCCTTCCTCCCCCACAACAGACACCTGTGAGGTGGGTGGGCTGGAGAGGGCTCTCACAGCAGCTGCCCTTTCAAGGACAACCTCTTGCCAGAGCGATGGCTGACCAAGGCCATGCTAGCAGGTGCAAGTGGAGGAGTGGGGAATCAAACCTGGTTCTCCCAGATAAGAGTCCACACACTTAACCACTACACCAAACTGGCTCTCAGCATATTCATACAAACTGGAAGCATTTATGCATATGGTTGCAGATCCTCGGTAGCAAACCTGGGTTTGCCTCTGAGTAATGTTAGAAGCAGCCCTTTCTAATTATGGAACATGGTGTAAAGGACTTTTGTTTCGGGAAGCACTCATTTTTTTCGCATTGTTAAAGAATCTGCAACTGTGTTACAAAGGGCCATAACATCAGGTGTGGTCTAGGAGTATAAAGCAATGTAAAGCACTTAATAATGGCCTGTTCCATGTAATGTAATAAATCATGCTACTTTAAAGAGTCTTGGACATACAATGCTATTGTTGGAAAAGGCGTTCTTAGGGTGGAGTAGCGCCAGTAGTACAATCCCAGTCTGCACGCGTTGGGTCATGAATTCTTCATGGCATGGGTAGTTCCTTCTAGGCGGTCATGAGTTCACTGAGAGATCACCTCCACTTGTGGTATGTTATGTCTTCATAAACAGGCTTCCTATTGTTACTTAGCCCAGGGTCTGTTGTTTCCTTGAGGACAGAAGAGATACCAAAACATGAAATGAAGCACAGCGTCTTGTACAAGTGTTTCATGATAAGATCGACACCGGAGACAGAGCCTTAAGAAACACAAGCTTTCTGCTGGATGGCCTTCTATTTAGGAATGCTGAAACTTCGATTCCCCTCGCTCCGCATTGCAGACGCTCTCTGCGCATAAACAGAGGTCGGAACTGGATGATGTTCTTCTTTTATTACATGCTGTCCTCCCTTCCCTTATCCCCTCCCCTTCCTCAACACTTTCTTTCTGTTGTGAATACACTCCGACTTTCTTCCAATGCATTCAAGGTCCAAAGTGGGTAAGAGCAATAATAAATACACTTCATAAATACATGTATAACATGCCCCCAGTTGTGGATACATAAATCCACAACTTTTTTTGTAGTAGGAACTCTTTTGCAAGTTAGGCCACACGCCCCAGATCTAGCCAATCCTCCTGGAACTTACAGTAAGTCCCTGTACTGTAAGCTCTTGGAGGATTGGCTGCATCAGGTGTGTGTCGGTCTAATTTGCAAAGGAGTTCCTGCTACAAGAAAAAAAAAAGAGGCCTGCATAAATCTGCATGTTGCCGCCTTGTAGAGGGAAGGGAGATTTTCCTACAAAACTCCTAAGATTTGCAGAAAATCCCATTTCTTTAAAAAAATGAGAAGGGGTTGCTTAAAAGTCTCCACAACAGAGTACTGTCGTCTGTCCTTGCCAGAAGATGAAGCTGAAGTGGCCCACCACTGGAGATGTGGGAAGAGGCGCATCCAGGGCTTTTTTTTTTTTTTTTTAGCAGGAACCACAGGAACACAGTTCTGGCTGGCTTGGTGTCAGGTTGTTGTTGTTCAGTCACACAGTCGAGTCTGACTCTTTGCGACCCCATGGACAAAGTCACCTCCTGTCTTCCACCATCCTCCGAAGGTCTGCTCAAATTCATGTTTGTTACATCAGTAACGCTGTCCAGCCATCTCATCTTTGCCTCCCCCTTCTTCTTTTGCTTTCTGTCTTTCCCAGCATCAGGGTCTTCTCCAGGAGTGCTCCCTTCTCATTGGGTGCCCAAAGTCTTTGAGCTTCAGCTTCAGCATCTGACCTTCCAGGAACAGTCTGGGTTGATTCTCCCTTAGGACTGACTGACTGGATCTTCTTGCAGTCCAAGGGACTCTCAAGAGTCTTCTCCAGCACCACAGTTCAAAAGCTTCTATCCTTCTGCGCTCAGCCTTCCTTATGGTCCAGCTTTCACAGCCATACGTTACTAGTGGGAATACCATCGCTTTGACTATACAGACTTTTGTTGGCAGGGTGATGTCTCTACTTTTTATTATACTCGCCAGGAGGCATGGCCTAATATGCTGAGGAACTCCTGCTGGGCTTTTTCTACAAAAAGTCCTATGCGAAACAATGGTCATGTCAGGAGTGTGGCCTAATATGCAAAGGAGTTCCTGCTGGGCTTTTTCTACAAAAAAAATAGCCCTGGGCATATCTGTTCCCCTCCTCAAAACCTGCCTTCCATAGGCTCCTCTCCCAAATCTCCTAGAAAATTCCCATCCAGCATTACCAGCCCTTGTGTCATTCATTCATTCGTTTATTCATTTTGTGTTGTACTACTCTGCCATGGAAGCTGACTAGGCGAACTTGGGCCAGTTACACATGGTCAGACTAACCAACCTCACAGGATTCTTGTAAGGATAAAAGGAAGGGGACAATGTCGTTATGTCTTGCATTTAAGTCTTGATGTACAACACAGTGAACGCTACGGAGGCGACCAGGGGAAACCCACTGGTCCCTGGATGTAGCTCGCTAATACGCTCCGCCAATCAAGATCTGTGGCGGGAAGTTTAACTGGCCAGGATTGGACCTGGCCAGACGGAGGGTTGTTCCGGGGCATGTATATAATTGGGACCCGGCCCGCATTTCTCTCTCTTGTGTGATGTACTCGCCAATAAAGTATGTTGCCTTCAGCACGTCTTCATCACTCAGTACATTACAAATATAAACCATTTTGGGGAGACAAGTAGGGTCTATAAGACATAAATAAAACTCAATGCACGCAAGAGTTTGCATAAAGCCAACAAGAAAACCACACCATGACAGAATAGCAATCTCTTAAACCAGTGCAACATTTATAAAGTAAGAACAGAAGCGCACACCATGTACATACTCATAAACGGGGCTTTTTTTTTAGCAGGAACGCACAGGAATGCAGTTCCAGCTGGCTTGGCATCAGGGGGTGTGGCCTGATATGCAAATGAGTTCCTGCTGGGCTTTTTCTACAAAAAACCCCTTGCTCATAAGTACGATACATAATACAGCAACATGTTCACCGTTCAACAGGTAAAGAGAAATAGTCTCAAAAGACTAAGTCCCAAGCGCTCCAAACTTATAACACAGGCTGATGATAATGATCAGGGGTGGAAGAAGAAGAAGAAGAAGAAGAAGAAGAAGAAGAAGAAGAAGAAGAAGAAGAAGAAGAAGAAGAAGAAGAAGAAGAAGAAGAAGATGATGATGATGATGATGATGATGATGATGATGATGATGATGATGATGATGATGATGATGATGATATTGGATTTATATCCGCCCTCCACTCCGAAGAGTCTCAGAGTGGTTCACAATCTCCTTTACCTTCCTCCCCCACAACAGACACCCTGTGAGGTGGGTGGGGCTGGAGAGGGCTCTCTCAGCAGCTGCCCTTTCAAGGACAACCTCTGCCAGAGCTATGGCTGACCCAAGGCCATGCTAGCAGGTGCAAGTGGAGGAGTGGGGAATCAAACCCGGTTCTCCCAGGAGCTCCTTTGCATATTAGCCACACACACCCTGATGTAGCCAATCCTCCAAAAGTTTACTCAGATCTTTTTTGTAACCTCTTGGAGGATTGGCTACATCAGGAGTGTGTGGCCTAATATGCAAAGGAGCTCCTGCTAGAAATCTACCCCTGATAGCGATGGCTCACAGCCATCAAGAACACCTTCTGTCACTTCCAGGGCAAATAGTGAAAATGCAATCCTGGAGATGCCCCTAGGGATATCTCCCCCACAAAATTTGAGAATGTTGCTGAAAATTATTTCCCTGTGACTCAGATTTCCTACAGCTGGTCTGGCCAAACAGGATCTTCCAAGCATATCTCAGTGTGTGCCACAAACAACTTCCAATTGCCCTCCTCGCTGCTGGCACCGATAACATCTATTTCCAGGACAGTGAGATGAGAACAAGGTGTGCCTCCATTTACTCTCCTTTGTGTAGCAATTTGATCAATCAATCTTCATCATCCTCATCATCATCAGGAGGAGGAGGAGAAGGTTCATAATTTTCTATTGTGCCGATGGTGTGTCATTTGTTTGCATTTTTAAAGCCATCCTGAACATACTCACGGAAAGAAAGAAATGTCCTCATTTTGGTCCAGGCTTATAACAGTACAGTGATTAACAGACATTCTCACGATTTGACAAGTTACCGATTTTATGGGTTTCTCAGGCTCACGTTACCCAGATCAAAGATTTGCTCAATTTTACTCTCCTGTCGTTGGTTCTTAAATTTGTACCATTTTGCATCCTAAACCACTGCCCACCAGCTATATGTAGCTCTGCTCACTGTACCTGATTCCTCGTCTGACAAAGTGTGCTTAGAGCACACGAAAGCTTGCATTCTGAGTAAAACTTTGTTGGTCTTAAAGGTGCAAGAAGACGAAGAGAAGAATTGCAGATTTATATCCCACCCTTCTCTCTGAATCCGGAACTCTGAGCGGCTTACAACCTCCTATATCTTCTCCCCCCCACAACAGACACCCTGTGAGGTGGGTGGGGTTGAGAGGGCTCTCAAGAAGCTGCCCTTTCAAGGACAAGCTCCATGAAAGCTATGGCTGACTCAAGGCCATTCCAGCAGGTGTAAGTGGAGGCGTTGGGAATCAAACCCGGTTCTCCCGGATAAGAGTCCGAGCACTTAACCACTACACCACACTGGCAACTTGACTCTTACTTTGTTCTACAGACCAAGATGGCTGCCCACTCGGATCTATACTTATGGAAATACAGGGTAGAAATTTAATAATTAAAACTCAGCGTAGGGAAAACGGGGCAGAAAGTCTAAACGAGATTCATACAAACACACGGGTGGACTTCTCTCCCCCATCAAAACCCAAGATGCAAAACATCACATCTCATGTAAGTGAGCTCTACTTCAGTGCTAAGGGGGGTATGTTAATCTCCTTGAGGGTCATATTCAAGGGTAGGGGTGAAAGCACCCTAATTTCCTAATGTTCCAGCATATGGAACCGACCGTTTCTCTTTTGCCCTCACGCTAATCTTTAGAACAGGTGTACGGCTTTGGCCGCCGGCTCTCAGCTTTCACACATAAAGGATCGTGCAGCAAATCTCATTAAAGGGTTTTATAAAAGTTTTAAGAAGCTAAAGAGTCCTGTGGGCCAAATTAAGATGCTTCACTTTACGGCAATAAAGTTATTAGAGGAGCAGCGGTCACAATGGAAAGCCTGTCTCTTCTACCAATGGAATGCAAAGCGGTCGAAAAATGAGAAAGGTTGAGTTTTCCAATATGTCTGGAGGGGGAGGATATAACTCATCAGTTGCCTATATTGTATTGTACTTGGGACAGTGAAGCCTCTGGTTGGATCGGCTGCTGTCACTCTGAACGTTCCTTTGCTCAAAGCCCTGGACTGGCTGCGGCCCAACTTCAGCAAGAGATGTGACCAGTGTTCCCTCTAAGCTGAGTTAGCGTGAGCTAGCTCACAGATTTTTAGCCTCCAGCTCACACATTGTCATCTTAGCTCAGGAAGGAGGACCCCAGAGCACAATAATTTATGCAGTGGCTCACAACCTTCATGCCAGGAGCTCACAACTTTAATACCAGAAGTTCACAAAGTAGAATTTCTGCTCACAAGACTTTGCAGCTTAGAGGGAACATTGGATGTGACCATTATTGGTTGGGCTGGGACAGAAAGAAGCACCCGTTTCTCTACAATCAGACATTATGACAAGTTGAAGTTAGACTGAAGGAATTTTCTGTCATTGGTCCATGTGCAAGGGAAGCAGACCAGACCAAAGAAGTCATCAGATTTCTTCTCGTAATGAAGAAGAAGAAGAAAACTGCAGATTTATACCCCACCTTTCTCTCTGAATCAGAGTCTCAGAGTGGCTCACAATCCCCTTTAACTTCCTCCCCCACAATAGACACCCTGTGAGGTGGGTGGGGCTGAGAGGGCTCTCACAGCAGCTGCCCTTTCAAGGACAACCTCTGCCAGAGCTATGGCTAACCCAAGGTGCCATTCCAGCAGCTGCAAGTGGAGGAGTGGGGAATCAAACTCGGTTCTCTCAGCTCCAGATAAGAGTCCACACACTTAACCACTATATCAAAACTGGCTCTCTGATTTGTTTGTAATGTCCAAGTGCAATAGGGGTCTGGATTCTGTACTGTGGAACTCTGACAGAGGGGTTTTGTGACTTCTTTGGGGTACCTGGGTCAGGTCCACAGCTAACTAGGGACCGGCCCATGGGGCCTGGCCCCCTGGTAGGTTTGGGGGACCCGCACCCCCATCCCAGGGCCACCCTCCTCCTGTGTGATTTAAATTATACCATTGCTGCTTCCGTGCCATTTAAAGGGCCCGGGAATTAGCTGATCAGCAGGCTCTTTAAATCACATGGGAGGGAGCGGGATGGCCCCCACCCTCTCCAGCTGTCTGCATTCAACTCCATGGGCCCCTCTGCAGAGGCCCCCTGCAGCCCCCTCCTCCCATAACCCCTAGCTACAGCACTTTCTGGGTGGTAAGGCAGCATGGTATAATCTGATCTTGTCAGATCTTGGAAGCTAAGCAGGGTCAGAGGAGGAGGAGGAGGAGGAGGAGGAGGAGGAGGAGGAGGAGGAGAAGAAGAAGAAGAAGAAGAAGAAGAAGAAGAAGAAGAAGAAGAAGAAGAAGAAGAAGAAGAAGAAGAAGAAGAAGAAGAAGAAGAAGAAGAAGAAGAAGAAGAAGAAGAAGAAGAAGAAGATGATGATGATGATGATGATGACGATGATGATAATGATGATGATGATATTGGATTTATATCTAGCCCTCCAATCATAGCAGCTCACAATCTCCTTTATCTTCTTCCCCTACAACAAACACCCTGTGAGGTAGGTGAGGCTGAGAGAGCTCTCCCAGAAGCTGCCTTTCCAAGGACAACTCTGCAGCAGCTATAGCTGACCCAAGTCCCTTCCAATAGCTGCAAGTAGAGGAGTGGGGAGTCAAACCTGGTGCTCCCAGATAAGGGTCTGCACACTTAACCACTACACCAAACTGACTCTCTTGGACGGGAGACCACCAAGGAAGACTTTGCAGAGGAAGGCAATGGCAACCTACCTCTTCTTCTCCTTTGAAGACAGAAGAAGAAGAGAAAAAGAAGGGATTAGATTTATACCCTGCCCTTCACACGGGGTCTCAGAGTGGCTTACAATCTCCTTCCCTTCCTCTTTGCCTTGAAAGCCCTTTGCTGGGGTTGCCATGCATTTCTGTTGGCAAACTATCATTTCTTAACCTGGATGCCTTATGGGACCAAGGAGTGCCACAAAATTGGGATGGACACTGTGCTGATCTGAGCTTTCCATTTGATTCTTTTGTAGTTAAGCTTTTGGGTCTAGCTCTGTCAGACGATCGCCATTCTGATTGGTCCGCTGGACTTAATGGTAGGCATCTGTGTGAATAATTGTGTATTACCTTTTGGTGTTGCCCGCCGGAGTCTCGAGGAAATGACACACTACAGGTTCTGTGAGAATTCCAGAGGAGGTCAACGGTTTCATGCTCTTACCGAATCACAGGCACTGTAATTGGCTTGGCTTTGTTTTGTTTTCTCTCCCAATCTGGATGAGAAAGAGATTTGTACCTGCACCGATAGACAAATGCACCAGCGAAGACACAAGACAACCATGTCCGAGTTACTCTAGGTTTATTCATTAATGAAAGATGTTGATCTGCATTATCAAACTGTTCCTTTAACAGCTGAGTGGGTGGCAACAAAGTTAGTGCACTGACTGCCAGGAATCTGGATCGGCTCCACCCTGGTTCCAGACTTGACCAGCACTCCATCCAGATTAATTTACCCTATATTTAGAGTATGCAGGGCTCTCCAAGAGCAATCCTCCGAGAGTTTAGAGGGCTTTTCTTACAGGGCCTACTGTATGCACAGGATAGAGAAGGTAGAGAAAGAAGTAGGCTTCCCAACCCTCCCGCCCTGGCGGGGGACCTCCGAATTTTCAGCCTCCTCCCCCACTCTTAAAAAATCTGGGGGCAGGGGGAGAGAGAACATACCTGTAGGCATCATGTTGTTTTACAGCTTGGGATCTGTTTTTAAGGCTGCACAGGAAACAGGAAACAGGAACGGCCCCTCCCTTTCTTTTCCTGTGCATCTTTACTTTCGTTTTCCCAGCAAGCACATTCTGCTGAAAGAAGACCAAGTACGGTAAGTGTTTGTGTGTGTGAGAGAGAGGGAGGGGGGATTTCCTGGTATGGAGGCCTCCCACCCCCTTTAGAAAGCGTGGGGGGGAGGGAAATGTCTATTATTCCCTTTGGAGAACGATTCCCATAGAGAATAATAGGGAATTGATCCATGGGTATTGGGGGCTCTGGGGGGGGCTATTTTTTGAGGTAGAGGCACCAGATTTTTAGTATAGCAGCTAGTGCCTCTCCCCAAAATACCCCCCAAGTTTCAAAAATATTGGACCAGAGGGTCCAATTCTATGAGCCCCAAAAGATGGTGCCCCTATCCTTAATTATTTCCTGTGGAAGAAAGGCATTTAAAAAGGTGTGCTGTCCCTTTAAATGTGATGGCCAGAACTCCCTTGGAGTTCAATTATGCTTGTCACATCCTTGTTCCTGGCTCCACCCCCAATGTCTCCTGGCTCCACCCCCAAAGTCTCCTGGCTCCACCCCCAAAGTCCCCAGATTTTTCTTTAATTGGACTTGGCAACCCTAGAAAGAAGTACTTTTCTCTCTTCTCACAATACGAGAACTCGTGGGCATTCAATGAAATTGCTGAGCAGTCGGGTTAGGAGGGATAAAAGGAAGTACTTCTTCACCCAAAAGATGATTATCACATGGAATTCACTGCCACGTGAGATGGAGGCGGCTAGAAGCATAGACAACTTCAAGAGGGGATTAGATAAACGTATGGAGCAGAGTCCATCAGTAGCTATTAGCCACAGTGTATTGTCTGTCTGGGGCAAGTGATGCTCTGTATTCTTGGTGCTTGGGCGGGGGGCAACAGTGTGAGGACTTCTAGTGTGCTGGCCTCACTGATGGATCTCCTGATGGCACCTGGGGTTTTGGGCCACTGTGTGACATAGAGTGTTGGACTGGATGGGCCATTGGCCTGATCCAACATGGCTTCTCTTATGTTCTTAAGCTCTTGGAGGATTGGCTACATCAGGGGTGTGTGGCCTAATATGCAAAAAGCCCTGAGAGTATGTATTCATTAACAATTAGTTACAAGATGTCTTCCTTCATCAGGAATGCCAAGGTAGATAGCAGTATAAAAGTGTACATGATAAAAACATAGAACAAAGTCTGAGCCCAGTGGCACCTTTAAGACCAACAATGTTTAATTCCAGGTATAAGCTTTTGTGTGCATGCACACTTCTTCAGATTCAGTATCTGAAGAAGCGTGCATACACATGAAAATTTATATCTGGAACTTTGCGGTTGTGATGGCCTGCACTTTTGAGAAGGTTAGACGTGCTGTACAAACAGGTAAAGGACTGTAAAGGGTTAATTCTTCACAGAGCCAGAGAACCTTGAGTGACAAGCTGTTCCATGAGATCTGATTGGTTAGCATCAGCTGAGCAGAGAAAGTCTTTGGAAATGGATTCAGTGTGATTTCAGCCCTAGCTGAGAAGAGTCGAGTTTCAGAATTCAGCCACAACTGAGAGCAGTTTAACACAGACAGGAGAACTGAAGAAAGTTGGTAAAGATGAGTGGGTAGTTAGATGAAGACTCCCATTCAGGCCAAGGAATGGGTAATCTCCAACTCATATAGTGGGGGGGGGGTGGGTGGGCGGGATTTCCCTACCCAGTCAAACAGGGAATTAGCTCTAAAGAGTTCAGAGATCCCTGGTCTGGTGTGGTTAGAAACTGCCTTTGGAGACCTTAAGAGTTGGTTAGAAACTCAAGTACTGGTGTTTCAAGAGAAGGGGCTTAGGTACTTGAAAGAACATACCAGCCTTCTGGAAAACAAAAGGGTTCGAGATTGCCCAAAGAAAGTGTATTGAAGTGCTTGGGGCAATCACTGGAACAAAAGCCTCTCAGCTAAGAAATTCTCATTAGCCTGAAATATATGAACTAAAGTCTATGTATGTACTGATTTTACATCAAAGTTATTTATATTGAGTTCCCTCGGAAATTTTACCACTGATTTTAACTGTCCTTTCATCTCAATAGTCAATAAAATATTTTGTTAATTTGGAGTAGAAAAACTTCTTGAGTGCCATTAAAGCCATATAAGTTAAGGGGGACTCCACTTCCTTCCCTCAGGTTCCTGGGCTGAGCAAGCAGTCAAAATATTATACTGTGACAGAGTGGGACAGCCAGAATTCTTCAGGAAAGAAGAAAACAGATAACTACGGTGGCTCAGTCACAGAAGAGAAGGAAAAATGGAGGGGAAAATGTTGCCTCTGAAGAAGGGAAATGGACAGCCTACAGTCCAGGAGGGGACCATCATAGTTGGTCTTAAAGGTGCCACTGCACTCAAACTTTGTTCTCTTGCTTCAGACCAAGATGTCTTCAAAACCACGAAAGCGAAACAAAAACATATCATTACAACAATTGAAAAAACAAACCTACTACAAATGCACATGCAGCAGCATAAAATGGAATAATTAAAACACAGAGCAGGAAGGAGGGATTGCAGAGGGAACGCCAAACAAAACAAGGAAGTCTTCACCCTCTGGCGGAAGATGGCCACAGAAGAGAACAGACTAATCTTTCTGGGGAGAAAGTTCCAGATTACATTAATGGTGCATAGGGATGCCAAGTCTCAACTTCCTCTTCTCAGCAACTGAGTCGGGTTGATGGTTCTTGGAACCAAAGACATCCCATCCACAAGACATCCCACTGCTGCAGTGAATGATGGGATGTTCTAGGAACAGCTCTTCTCTTCATCCTTATGTGCCTCAGGATGCTTACTAATTAGCTCTATTTGTGTTCAAACAAACTGCCCTATCTCTGCCAGGCCTAGCTATGGCCTAATCAGTCATAAAACTAAACCTCATTATGACACCACACCCAAAGATCATCACGAAGCAGGAGCAGCGAGATCCCCTAGGTGACCCAATTTGTGGAGGTTCCTCACAATTCTGGCTTGCACCCTAAAGCGACCAGCTAATCCTATGGAGTTCCAAAATGGCGGGAAGGCTATAAATCCAGCCAGTATCATAATGCCCCTGTATAAATTGATGGTGCGGCTTCTCTATGTTCTTAAGAGTGAGTCAACAGCATGCAGCTGAGAAGTTGGACCATCCTTTTTAAGTGTCTTTTTCAAGCCTTCCCATTGGCTATGCTCCAGCCCCTCTAACCAATGATGCCTTGTGCCTCATTTGAAAGTAGAAGGGCTGGGATAGGACCATCCCTGACTTTATTGAAGCCACACATTAATTTCTAAAGGTTATCATCCTCCGGTATCATGCATTGTCTTCAATTTAGCTACCCACTGGTTGTAACCATTATTCAAGTAACCCATTTTTTAAAAAGTGAATTTACAGCACCTCAAATGCTAAAACCAAAACAATTACTCCAGTTGACATAAAATCAAACTAAATATGAGAAAGATTTTTTTCCCCCCTGAAAAGCCGTAGAAAAGTAATTATTGGCAATGAAGAGAGAGAGGGGCAAAGGGGTAATATATGAGTTCGTATTTCCAAAGGTTAATAGACAAAACAAGTTTGGACCCAGCTGACCTTTCACCTTTGACCTACAGGGAAGTCGCTTGCAGAGTCAAATAGGAAGACAACTTGGCCATCAAGTAAATCAGCATCCATGATTAATGAATCTCTCATCATTAAACCCTACATGCTCCACTCTCTAATAGATGGCTGCGTTGATATTTCATGGACCTGAATACATTATGATCTACTGCCAACAATGGTTTTGTGGGGGGTGGGGTTTGTCATAGGACTATGTTTTGCTGTGGATTGCTTCTCTGTGACACAGGAAGAAGAGGAAGAGGAGGAGGAGGAGGAGGAGGAGGAGGAGGAGGAAGAAGAAGAAGAAGAAGACATTGGATTTGTATCCCACCCCTCACTCTGAATCTCAGAGCGGCTCACAATCTCATTCACCTTCTTCCCCCCCAACAAACACCCTGCGAGGTAGGTGGGGCTGAGAGAGCTTTCCCAGAAGTTGCCATTTCAAGGACAACTCTGTGAGAGCTACGGCTGACCCAAGGCCATTCCAGCAGCTGCAAGTGGAGGAGAGGGGAATCAAACCCAGTTCTCCCTGATAAGAGTCCACACACTTAACCACTACATCAAATTGGCTACCCACATGGAACATGATCACTGTTGCCTGGAGAAAGATTTCCATCTGTCTGCTTCATATGTTTTGGTTATTTTCACTGCCACAAGAAGTTGTGGAGACTACAAGTATACACAGCTTCAAGAGGGGATTGGACAAACATATGGAGCAGAGGTCCATGATTGGTCCACAAAGTTTAGATGGAACACTATTTCTGGAGCAGTGATACTTTGTATTCTTAGTGCTGGGGGAGGGCAACAGTGGGAGGGCTTCTGGAGTTTTGGCCCTGCTAGTGGACCTCCTGATGACACCTTGGTTTTGGTGAGTGCAGAGGCGTCACTAGCGTGGGTTGCACCCTGGGGTGTAACTGATTCAAGTCACCCCCCTCCATTGGGCATCACCCCTTTTGGAGGGCTGCGTCACCCCCTCCGCACACAACCCCGCCCACTTCACATGGCCCCTCCCTCATCCACCCTCTGGTCACATGACCAGCCCCCTCTGGTCATGTGACCAGCCCCCGTAATCCAACCCCATTGGAGTTTTGGAAGCCCACCCCCCCCCCATGCACAGAAAGCAAGCAACTCAGCAACACGGCACCAGTTTGGGAAGCCCCTCCGCCCCCCACCCCCCAGGCACACAGAAAACAGGCAGGACTCACTCAGCAGAGGCACCGTTGGAGTTTTGGAAGCCCAGCCCCGCCCCCCCATGCGCAGAAAGCAAGCAACTCGGCGGCAGCGTGAGCTGGGAAGCTCAGCCAGCCCGCCCACTCACCCCCGCTGAACAGAATGCTGATCCCCTTGTGGTAGAGGCGGCAGCGCGGCCCCGGTTTCAGAATCCCGGCCAGCCCACACAGCAGCAGCATTCTAGTCCCAGGGCCAGCCCCTTCTGGGGCCATGGGTCAGTGCCTGGGGCAATAAGAATGCTCTGGAGGAGGGCCGATGGCCCCCTTGGCCCCACCCTAGTTACACTGCTGGGTGAGTGCATGACACAGAGTGTTGGACTGGATGAGCCATTGTCCTGATTCAACATGGCTTCTCTCACGTCAGCCATGGTAGAGTGGGGGTTTGAACCTGGGTTTCCCAGAGCTTAGTCCCACTTATTTCCATCACACTCAACATCTTCTTAAGCTCCAGCAGTTCTCGAAGAACCAGTATTGTACAATTACATTTTAACTCACAATGCTTCTGTTGAATACTCCTCTTAATTGCTCAGTACTCACTATTTTGCTTAGCTTCACAAGTTGTTTTATCCAAATTCCTTTTCCTGTAAAGTGGTCTAAACCAGGGGTGTCAAACATGGGGCCCAGGGGCTGAATCAGGCCCTTGGAGGGCTCCTATCAGGCCCCTGAGCAACTGGCTGTCATCTGCTTCCTTCTCCTTCTCTCTTGCTTTCTTCTGCATCACAGCTTGCTTTGCCAGACTTGCTCCATTGCGCAACTGCTACAGAGCAAAGTCTCTATTATCTCCATTGGCTGAAACTCTTATCTCGGGGAGGAAGAGGGGGAGGGAGAGCTTGCTTTGCCAGGCTCTCTCAATCGCACAGCAGAGCTACTGAGCCAAGCCTCTCTTCCTTCTGTTGGCTGTGGCTCCTCCCTCTCCTGGCCCCCTGGGGAAGCAAGGAAAGAGCCAGAGCCTCCTTTGCCCAGTTTCTTAGATCCCATGGGAGAGATACACAGAAAGCACTTTTATGACCAATGAGTGCTAATGCTTTAAGCATGGTTTATTTGAAGGGTTTTTTTTAAAAAAAAGAATCTTTAATTGACTTCATCTGTATCCTTGATAAAGTTTATATCTCTCCTACCTAATCCTAAATAAGTACACGTATGGCCCGGCCCAACATGGTTCGGCCCAACAGGGTCTCATTTATGTCAGATCTGGCCCTCATAACAAATGAGTTTGACACCCTTGGTCTAAACAGAAAGAAGAAGATGAAGAAGAAGATATTGGATATATATCCCGCCCTCCACTCCGAAGAGTCTCAGAGTGGCTCACAATCTCCTTTCCCTTCCTCCCCCACAACAGACACCCTGTGAGGTGGGTGGGGCTGGAGAGGGCTCTCCCAGCAGCTGCCCTTTCAAGGACAACTTCTGCCAGAGCTATGGCTGACCCAAGGCCTTTCCAGCAGGTGCAAATGGAGGGGTGGGGAATCAAACCCGGTTCTCCCAGATACGAGTCCACACACTTAACCACTACACCAAACTGGCCTTCTCTAAAAAACGAAGGACAAAATTATCAAAACAAACGGAAGCAGAGCAGTGCATCACACTGGCAACCTGCCCTATCGTACTGCCAAAAGATAACACACTTGAGTTACTATGAAAATTCTCAAGCACTATATGCATTATGAGGAGTCATTTTGTCGCCCCCTCTCTCAGAACTCGCGGTTTGAGGATGTCGGTTCCTACTCATGTGGTGAGTCATGACTCCCTCCTTCTGCCTGATTTTACTGCTACCGTTCAGGGTACTCTTCAAGGTGTAACGCTGTCTCCATCCCTTCGCGCATCTCTGGAATGTGTAGGTGTTTGTGAAGTGTCAGTGTGGGATGTGAACAATCTTCCACAGGTCACTGGCCCCAAAACACCCTAATGAAAACCTGCAGAGCAGGTGTGGAACAAACAAGATAAATTAGGCTCTACATCTCTTCCACATTGCCTTTCCACCAAGCGCCCAGACGTCACCACGTCTAGAATGTGTAAATGAGAGATACACCACAGTTTTTATCCCTCCCTAGGGTTGCCAATCCCCAGGTGGGGGCAGGGGATCTTCCGGTTTGGAGGCCCTCCCCTCGCTTCAGGGTCATCAGAAAGCGGGGATGGGGGAGATAAATGTCTGCTGGGCACCCCATTATTCACTATGGAGACCGATTCAAAAAGGGTATAATGGAAAATTAATTCGCGGGTATCTGAAGCTCCAGGGGGGCTATTTTTGAGGGAGACGCATCATATTTTCCGCATAGCATCCTGTGCCTCTCCCCAAAATACCCTCCAAGTTTCAAAAGGATTGGGCCAGGGGGTCCAATTCTATGAGCCCCCAAAGAAGGGACCCCTATCTTCATTATTTCCAATGGAGAGAAGACATTTAAAAGGTGTGCAGTCCCTTAAAATGTGATGACCAGAACTCCTTTTGGAATTCGATGATGCTTGTCACAACCATGCTCCTGGCTCCACCCCATGGTCTCCTGACTCCATCCCCAAAGTCCCCAGATATTTCTTAAACTGGACTTGGCAACCCTATCCTTCCCTGCTCCCTCCTGCCCTCCCTTTCTTAAACTGGAAGTGATTTCATTCCGTCAAAGTCAATCAGCATACCGCTTTTAATCAGATAAAGCTTTCAGCTTCGGCTCTCTTAATTGTCCTTCCCATCATGCCTTGCTCCACTTAAGAGGAGGACTTTCGGCATTCCAGCCCGCAGAAGATGGTGTGCTGATACCCGATAGCCCATTTTTTTGCTCGACGGCGTTTCACATCTCGAGTTGACTCACATTTTCATCTAAGACCCAGTTATAGGTTTGCATTGAAAATTGAAAACAATACTTCTCTGTTTCTATCACCATTCATGTGGGCTTTTGTTTCAGCCTAAAATAACACATCGCCCGAGGCTGTTTTCTTAACGCCGCTCGGCTTCAATGCGGACCCTGTAGAAAATGTTTGTGTTGGGTTCGCCATGCTCCCAAGTAATAAGGATGTGATGATGTATAGGTGAATTCCTCGTCCTCCAGTCCTCTCTGACAGAAGGATTAGGCCTGCCCTTATCTTCTAAGACATCTGGATGACTGTCTGGTTTTTAATTTCACAATGAAATCACCAGGGACTAGAGTTATGTTATGTGCTTATGAACAAAGTGGAATATCCCTGCTAAGGGCAAGAGTGGATTACCTTAGATAACTTGACTTAAACCGAAGGAACATTTGAGAATGTTGAAGAGAGGGAAGAGGTCCCACGAATAAAAACAAACAGGGGGCCCTCGGTGTGTGTCCTGTGTACTAAACATCTGAAAGCATTGGAGGAGTGAAATATGACCACATGAAAAGGAAGGGAAGAAGCAGAGAGAATGCGAAGGTACTCTCTTAAAAGGGCAACATCAAACTGCCCTAAATAACTATTGAGCACTAAACCTCTAATGGGGAGCGTATATCACCTGCAGGCAGATTGCTTGGTGGAAAAAAAAAAAAAAAACGAGAGCGTCATCCAGATAACTGTTGGATCCTTTCATTGTCCGGTTGTTTCCTCGGGTTTCAGATTCTGCTTTTGGACACTAAACTTTCTCCCTGGCAAGATGTTCAACCCTTCCTTCTGCTGTTCTTGAAGGAGAGTATGAGAAAATTCCATATGCTCAGAGACTTTGCCAATGTGAGTTGCAAGAAATAGAAACAATCGAACATGTGTTTCTGAGATGTCCTCAGAATAGTTCAGCCCATGCAAGGGATGGTGGCTCAGTGGTAGAGCATCTGCTTGGTAAGCGGAAGGTCCCAGGTTCAATCCCTGGCATCTCCAACTAAAAAGGGTCCAGGCAAATAGGCGTAAAAAACCTTAGCTTGAGACCCTGGAGAGCCGCTGCCAGTCTGAGTAGACAAGACTGACTTTGATGGACCAACGGTATGATTCAGTATAAGGCAGTTTCATATGTTCATATGTTCATATTCTCCCTTGAGTTAAGACTAAGCCAGGGATCACAGAATCTGCTCAGGTAATCTATCTCCTCTCACAAAACAGGTAGCTTAAATTTTGTAATGCTTGTCTCTGTATTAGAAAGGCATATAGCTCTTGATTTTATTGATGCTTTTATTAATTTTACTATTCTGTTTTAACCATGGATAACTTTGCCATTCGATGTTTAAATTTGTTTAATTATTAGGCTTTTCGTTGGCTTGGTGCCGTATAAATCAAACGACTGACTGACACTAAGCAACTTTGAAAAGCAAAATGGCCCCCAAATCACAACCCTAACCCATGACTTTACTTCTGAGCAGCCTGTGTTTTAAAAAAAAAAAATAGGACAAAGGCGGAGGAAGAAACAAACCTTTCAAGGTATTGCATTCAAGGCATGCTAACAATGCAATCTTCACTGTCCTCTTCCCACCATTACAAATATTCCGCTGTAGTTAAGCTGCACGAATATGACATGCCAAATGATACTTTATTGTGATGTAAAACTGACAGCTTTTTAACTTATGGGATATTTGTGGATGTGCTATTGGGTCGCCAGCCTCCAGGTGCTGCCTGGATATCTCCCACTGTTACAACTGTTTCCAGGTGAGAGAGATCTGTTCCCCTGGATAAAGTGGCTGCTTTGGAGGGTGGACTCAATGGCAGGATATAGGAATGAGGTCCCTCCTCTCCCCAAACCCTGCCCTCAGTCGGCTCCACACGCACACCCCAAAAATCTCCAGGTATTTCCCAACCTGGAGCTGGCACCCCTTGGGGAACTGATCTCAGTAGCCTAGAGGTGAATTTAAATTCCAAGAATACTCAAGGTCTCATCTGGAAGGTGGCAATCATGTGAACGTATGACGCTGCCTTCTACTGAATCAGACCCTCGGACGATCAAAGTCAGCATTTTCTACTCAGACTGGCAGCGGCTCTCCAGGTTCTCTAGCTGAGGTTTTTCATGCCTATTTGCCTGGACCCTTTTTAGTTGGAGATGCCGGGGATTGAACCTAGGACCTTCTGCTTACCAAGCAGATGCTCTACCACTGAACCACTGTCCCTCCCCAAACCATGGTGGCATAGCACCTGCGGCAAAATGCCCCATTATCTATCTGACTTAACCATTCCAAGTCATCACAGGGCATTTATGTTGGCTAGACTAAATGCATTTCCCTTCAAAGTTTTACAAGGGAGATATCATCGACAGACTCTGTTCCTGTGGAGCGAATATTCCCGACTCATTTCAGCATATATTGCTTGATTGTTCCTTTTATCATAATCTCCGTAAAGATTTATTTTGCAAGCTTTCTTTCTCCCCAGATTGGTCTATTCTGTCACCCTGCTATTCTTTATTGAACGATACTGAGGGGGAGGTTAGCGAGGCTGTGGCAAAAATTTTGGCTGACATCCTTCAATTTAAATCTGACCATGTATGAATGCATCTGTATGCTCGGTTTCATTTTGATTTTATCTCCAATGTTTAAATTTTTTATATTCTGTGTATTTTTATTTTCAACCATTAAAGGTTTGGTAGGGTATGGCATACAGAAAGTTCCCAGGTTCAATCCCTGGCGTTTTCAGTTAAGGATCGGGTAGGAGGCGATGTGAAAGACCTTGACCTGTGACCCTGGAGAGCTGCCAGTCAGAATATGAATATGAACATATGAAGCTGCCTTATACTGAATCAGACCTTTGGTCCATCAAAGTCAGTATTGTCTTCTCAGACTGGCAGCGGCTCTCCAGGGTCTCAAGCTGAGGTTTTTCACACCTATTTGCCTGGACCCTTTTTTGGAGATGCCAGGGATTGAACTGGGACCTTCTGCTTCCCAAGCAGATGCTCTACCACTGAGCCACTGTCCCTCCCCTGATTGGCAGCAGCTCTCCAGGGTCTCAAGCTGAGGTTTTTCACACCTACTTGCCTGGACCCTTTTTTGGAGATTCCAGGGATTGAACCTGGGACCTTCTGCTTCCCAAGCAGATGCTCTACCACTGAGCCACCGCCCCTCCCTCAAATAGAATAGACAATATTGACCTTGACAAATCAGCGGTCAGACTTAGAAAGAGGGTAGCCATCCTCCAGGTGGAGCCTAGAGATCACCCAGAAATAAAACTGGACTCCAGGTGACAGAGATCGGTTCTCATGGAGACAATGGCTACTTTGAAGGGTGGACTCCATGGTACCTCTCAGGGGTGGAATTCTAGCAGGAGCTCCTTTGCATATTAGGTCACACACCCCTGATGTAACCAGTCCTCCAAGAGCTTACAAGGTTCTTTTTTGTAAGCTCTTGGAGGATTGGCTACATCAGGGGGGTGAGGCCTAATATGCAAAGGAGCTCCTGCTAGAATTCCACCGCTGTTCCCTCCCTTCCCCAAACCCCACCCTCTGAGGTCCCTTCCCTCCCCAAACCCCACCCTCTCCAGGCTCCACCTCCAAAATTTCCCAAACTTGCGTTGGCAGCCCTAAGTTTAACGGAGAGTTATTGTACTCCTTCAGGATACATGCCCATTTCAAAACATCACATCATTTTTGCTCCACTGCCTGAGTGAGCAATAGAGGGGAACAGGGGGTCCAAAGGGCCATATTAGCCCTTGATTGATCTAGAGAGGAATGGAAGCATTCACCAGAAATCGAAATCAGAAACTGGAGGGAGACAATGGGCGTTTTCGCACTGACCTTAATCGGCAGCGACGCCCCTCTTCAGCGCGCAGGATCTGCCCGGATTTCGCACCAATTACCGCGGAGCACCCTGAAGAGCCGGAAAGTCCCGCGGCTTTTGCGGCGCAAATGGAAACCGCCAAAAACCAGTTTCCATTTGCGCCGCAAAAGCCGCGAGACTTTCCGGCTCTTCCGGGTGCTCCGCGGCAATTGGTGCGAAATCCGGGCAGATCCTGCGCGCTGAAGAGGGGCGTCGCTGCCGATTAAGGTCAGTGCGAAAACGCCCAGTGAAAGAAAATACCTGGTAGCAGGAATATCTGGAGGATGAGAACATAAGAACATAGGAACATCAGAGAAGCCGTGTTGGATCAGGCCAATGGCCCATCCAGTCTGACATTCTGTCACACAGTGGCCAAAAACCCAGGTGAAATCAGGAGGTCCACCAGTGGGGCCAGGACACTAAAAGTCCTTCCAGTGTTGCCCACGAAAGGCACCATGCAGGCCTGATCAATAAAAGAGCAGGATATACATTGGGATGCCAACCTCCAGGTGGGACCTAGGGACCCCCAGAAATACAGCTCATCTCCAGACTACAAAGATCAGGTCCCCTGAAGAAAATGGATGCTTCAGAGGGTGGAGTCCATGGTATCATACCCCACTGAGGTGCCTGTCCTCCCCAGACTCCATCCCCAATTCTCCAAAAATTTCTCAACCTGGATCAGGCAACACTACCCCCTATCCTCAGCCAGTGGCCAAAGGAACCTGGCAACCAGATACTCCACTAGAGGTAGAGGCCCACCTCCACTAGGCCCTGCCCCCAATGCCAATCAGTTGGCTAGCAAGAGGATTACCAGGAGAGAGAGTGAGGCCAGCAATGTCACTTTAGACGTGCACCAGAAGTGACACCATCACGTCGGTGGCATCTAGGCGATGTCTAGGCAATTCTCTGGTAATTGGGAAAAAACTCTATGGTAGAAGCCATTTTACCATAGAGTTCTTGCCCAAATAACAGAGTGTTGCCCCAACATTGCAAAGTAATGATGTCACTTCTGACAAATGCAAGAAGAGAAATAGCCACATCCCCAGCAATATTCCCTGGGCCTCCTTCTTGCTCCTGTTAAGTCCCTCCCCCCCATCCCCTACCAGTTGCCAGAAGGGAACTGGCTACCATAGAAATATGGAAGCAAATAAACGCTGCTAACATTGCAGTTTGGTGTAGCAGTTAAGTCCACGGACTCTTACCTTTGAGAACTGTGTTTGATTCCCCACTCCTCCACTTGCAACTGCTGGAGTGGCCTTGGGTCAGCCATAGCTCTTGTAAGAGTTGTCCTTGAAAGGGCAGCTGCTGTAAGAGCTCTCCCAGCCCCACCTACCTCACAGGGCATCTGTTGTGGGGGGGGGGGGAGGTAAAGGAGATTGTGACTGCTCTGAGACTCTGAGATTCAGAGTATAGGGCAGGATATAAATCCAGTATATTCTTCTTTTTGGGTTGGTGTCTGAAGCGTCTCTGAGTCGGCCCAAACTGCCCTTCTGTTATCACCCAAAGCGTTACATTCACTGCTAAGTAAAATAGGAAGAGCTGACATTTTCCCCTCCTTGTTCAGAAGGTTGGCAGAGAAAAGGGTGTGGCCATGAGGAGGACTGTAGGAGCTGGCCAAGTCTCTCGTGGTGCGTTTGAGCCCTCGCTGCCGCCATGTATCTCCCAATCCATGCAAGGCTCAAAACATGTTTGTGATGCCTTCCTGGGAGGCCACAAAAACGTTTTATAATAGCCGCATTGTGAAATCGCAATTGCTGAGCCTCCCCGAGCTTTGTTCAAAGGCTCCTAATCTTATTGGCCTTAATGAAGACTTGCTGGCTGATCAGCCTACACGCTCGCATTATTTTATAAGACTGTCATAAATGCCGCATTAGCCAAGTATGCGTGAGTCTGCCTCTTCAAACCCGTTGAGCCACAGCATTTGCTTAAAAATTACCAGCGAAGCACCTCTTTGAATATTCAAGAAGACTTGTTTGATTTCTGTCAGGGCCAAGCCTGCTATTAGGCAGGGCGGGGGAGCTGCCTCAGGTTGCAGATTTTGGCCATTTGCACCCAAGAAATGCAGCGGATCGATTAGGATTTGGCTCCATATTTTATTGGTAAGGGCAAGGTTTGCTTTGTAGCAGGAACTCCTTTGCATATTAGGCCACACCCCTTTGATGTAGCCAACCCTCCTGGAGCTTACAGTAGGCCCTGTACGACGAGCCCTGTAAGCCAGGGGTGTCAAACATGCAGTTCAGGGACCGAATCAGGCCCCCGAGTGACTGGCTGTCATCTGCTTTCTTCTCTTTATGTCTTGCTTCCTTCTGTATCACAGTTTGCTTTGCCAGGCTCTCTCAATCGCACAGCAGAGCTACTGAGCCAAGCCTCTCTTCCTTCTATTGTCGGAGGCTCCTCTCCCCCTCCCGGTCCCTGAGGAAGGAAGAAAAGAGGCAGAGCTTCCTTTGCTCCCTGGATCCCATGGGAGAAATACAAAGAAAGCACCTTTAAGACCAATGAGAGCCAACGTTTTAAGTATGTTTGAAGTTTTTTATATATATATATATATATATGTTTTTGTATTCTTTATAAAATTTATATCTCTGCTACCTAATCTTAAACAGGTGCACATGGCCCGACCCATCTTGCAGAGGTTGTCCTTGAAAGGGCAGCTGCTGTGAGAGCCCTCTCCAGTCCCATCCACCTCACAGGGTGTCTGTTGGGGGGGAGGAAGGTAAAGGAGATTGTGAGCCACTCCGAGACTCTTCGGAGTGGAGGGCGGGATATAAATCCAATATCTTCTTCTTCTTCTTCTATGCTATATAAGAAATTTGTGCTAAAAATGAGTAGGGTTCACATTCCCCCGCTGGGGGTGGTGGTTCCCCCAATTTTGGGGCCTCCGATTCACCAACACAGAGATGGCCGATGGAGGAGCTCCATCATCACACAATATGCCAGGTACAATGACATCACCTGGAAGTAATGTCATCACACCAGGCTCGTCGCACAGAGACACTCTAGCATTTAGGTAAAAACTCTATGGTACCATACCGTTTTTACTCAAATGCTAGAGTGTCCCCCTCGTGACATGCCCGGCATGATGATGTCACTTCTGGGTGGTGTCATCGCGCCATGCATGGTTAAAAAGTCCCCTACCGACAGCCTGGTAAGACTTGGTAACTCTAAAAATGCGTAATATCTATTTGTTCAGGTATTGGGAGTCAGCAACAATAAACAGCTAAGTCGGGAGTCAGCAGGCCTCCGATTCAGTGGGAGCTCACAGCAGTGCAGTTCCTGAACCTTTCTGAGAGTTCCACGTCCTCCTTCAGGGAGTTCCACCTCCTTGTCCATTGAATAGTAGATGCAGCTGCATAACAATCCCTGGATGAGCTCCACCACCTATTGTTCTACAAAATTACCCTGGGAGTCAGTAACAACAATAGCTGAAAGTGTCTCTTTAATTACTATCACGCCGAATGTAAATCTTTCCTATAACTGTCAGCTCTTGGTGTTTTATCTCAACTGCTGGAGTTTTAAAAAGGAGAGCGGGCAAACCTTGAAGATCCTTCTAAAGGCCATCCATGTGCCAAACCCTCCCCCCCACCACCACCCTCCCAGCCCACAAGTGGTTCCAATTTGCCCTCATAATTAAATCTATAAGCATTTAAGGGCTTCCACTCGGATCCTTTCGCTCTTCTGGAATTTTACTTGCCTGCCTTGCAAAGAAAACAAACCCGTCTGAGTCACCCGGCAAGCGGAGTTGAAAAGAAAGCTGAAGGAAGCCTGCTAAACAAAACTCCAAAGCTCCACTCAAGTGGGAGCTGGGAAGAGACAAGTCAGAATTCTAAATATGGATCTGAGGAGAGTGTAAAAAGGATTAGGGGATCTTTGTCACATGAAGAGCAAAAACCCGCCAGCCAGCCGGGGCCTTTTCAGGTCCAACATCAACTGATCAAAGTAACACACACCAGTTTGTAAATATGCTAATCTTCATGTTTACACAAAAGTGTCAGCTCTTGCTTTACATCACAAAGAGGGCTTGTACAGTGGAAGATTAATTAATTCCCAGCTCTGTGATCATTTATAAATACTGGTCGTACCAGTACCTTGCCCTCTTCCTGTATTTGAACAGCTTTGAGGCGAGGTGTGCGTTGCGATGACAGATCTTTCCGAGACACTCAAATGTCAGTTCTGTCTGCAAAGTGATACCCCAGACTTTTTTTCTCTCTCTCTCACTCTCAAGAAAAGGAGACCTTGATGTGCAAAGAGGATCGGCCTTTGGGGTCGTGTTTAAGGGTGAACCCGAAAGTATCGGTGTGCACACGCAACGTTGGCTGTTCCGTTACGAGAATTTGTTTCCAATCCGTGAATTCCTTTGTCCTTTTCAGACAAACGCAGGCCTACGCTTTGACAGGGGTGCCATCCTCCAGGTGGGGCCTGGAGATCTCCCAGCATTACAACCGATCTCTAAACAACAGGGATCGGTTCTACTGGAGAAAATGGCAACTTTGGAGGGCAGACTGTATGGCAGGGGTGCCAAACTGTGGCTCAGGAGCCACATGTGGCTCTTTCACACACATTGTGTGGCTCTTGAAGCCCCCACAGTCCTGTCAACTGGCTTGGAGAAGGCATTTGTCTCTTTAAATCACTTCTCCAAGCCAAGCCATCTGGTGGCTTGGAGAATGCTTTTAAATTAAGCTTTCTTTCCACCTCTCCCTCCCTCTACCTATTTTCCTTCCTTCCTCCCTCCCTCCCTTCCCTCCCTCCCCTCCTTCCCACCCTCCCTCCCTCCTTTCTTCCTTCCTTCTTTCCCTCTCTCCCTTCCTTCCTTCCTTCCTTCCTTCCTTCCTTCCTTCCTGCCTTCCTGCCTTCCTGCCTGACTTCCTGCCTTCCTTCCTTTCCTGTGGCTCTCAAACATCTGTTGCTTATTCTTTGTGCAAATTAAGCAAATTTGGCCACCCCTGCTCTATGGCATTATACCCTTCTGAGGTCCCTCCCTTTCTTAAACCCCACCCTCCAATTCCCAACCCTGAGCTGTAGGATTGCCAACCTTAGATTGGGAAATTCCTGGAGATTTGTGGGTGGAGTGTAGTAAGGTTCCCATCCCCCCACCCCTGGTGCAGGATCCCCTGATTTCAGGGCCTCCAACTCACCAGCACCGAGATCGCCAGGAGGGGGAGCCCCACCCCTGAAGAGCTCCATCATCACACGACGTGCCCGATGTGATGACGTCACCCGGAAGTGATGTCATCTCCCCAGGCATATCACATGGAGGACACTCTATAGTGCCACTTCTGGGTGACTCTATAATACCACTTCTGGGCGACATCATCATGCCGCAGTGCTATGCCATTCTTGCGCAGCAAAATGAATGTGCAGATGATCGCTATGGAACAACAGTGCAATAGTCAAGAGCGTGTGGCTCTTACTGGGTTTGTATGACTTGGGGGCATTTTTGCACATGGTCAGTAGGAAACGAATGGAAGAACATAAGAAGAGCCCTGCTGGATCAGGCCAGTGGTCCATCTAGTCCAGCATCCTGTCTCACACAGTAGCCAACCAGTTCCTCTGGAGGGCCAGCAACAGGGGAGAGAGCCCTTAGCCTTCATCAGAACAGCTTTGCTGGATCAGACCAGGGGTCCATCTAGTCCAGCATCCTGTCTCACACAGTAGCCAACCAGGTCCTCTGGAGGGCCAGCAACAGGGGAGAGAGCCCTTAGCCTTCATCAGAACAGCTTTGCTGGATCAGACCAGGGGTCCATCTAGTCCAGCATCCTGTCTCACACAGTAGCCAACCAGGTCCTCTGGAGGGCCAGCAACAGGGGAGAGAGCCCTTAGCCTTCATCAGAACAGCTTTGCTGGATCAGACCAGGGGTCCATCTAGTCCAGCATCCTGTCTCACACAGTAGCCAACCAGTTCCTCTGGAGGGCCAGCAACAGGGGAGAGAGCCCTTAGCCTTCATCAGAACAGCTTTGCTGGGTCAGGCCAGGGGTCCATCTAGTCTAGCATCCTGTCTCACACAGTGGCCAACCAGTTCCTCTGGATCACCAACAGCAGGGCATAGAGGCCAAAGCCTTCATAAGAATATTCCTTCTGGAGCAGGCCAGTGGTCCATCTAGTCCAGAATCCTGTCTCACGCAGCCGCTAATCTGGATGGCCAACGACAGGACATAGAGACCAAGGCCTTCCTCTGATGTTGCCAGCACTAAGCCTCTGAATGTGGAGGTTCCCCTCAGTCCCCATGGCGAGCAGCAGTGGATAAACTTCTCTTTCAAGAATCTCTTTAACTCCCTTTGAAACTGTTTATCCCTGTGGTTATCACTACATCCTCTGGCAAAGAATTCCACATTCCACAACGGGACAAAACCAGCCCCGGGTCCCTTTGTAACAGTTGATTTAGAAACAGTGCAAAATTAAAGCCAAAAACAGAAGGCAATGTGATTGGCCTGTACAAAAAAACCACAGGACTGATGTCCTAAAACAAGAATCCATCCCAATTTGCAAGACGGTGCATGGGAAGAAGAAGATGATGATGATAATGATGATATTGGATTTATATCCTGCTTTATACTCTGAATCTCAGAGTCACAATCTCCTTTACCTCCCCACCCCTCACAACAGACACCCTGTGAGGTGGGTGGGGCTGAGAGAGCTCTTGCAGTAGCTGCCCTTTCGAGAACAACTCTGCAAGAGCTATGGCTGACCCAAGGCCATTCCAGCAGCTGCAAGTGGAGGAGTGGGGAAACAAAGCCGGTTCTCCCAGATAAGAGTCCGCCCACTTAACCACTACACCAAACTGGCTCTCAAAGATGATTACAAAATGGCGATCATGAATGGTGCAGTCTTAGGATCCCAACTCACTATTAATTTCCAAAACACATTGGGGGAGAAGTGAAGAAATGAAGATGAAGGTGGATTGGGTAAGACTTGTCCATCTCTAGACACCCCTTGTGTATGGAGAGGTGGTCTTCTGCAGACCCCTGGTTTATCATCTCAGAGTCTAGCTCTGACAACATCACTGGAACGTGAAGTCCAGAAGAGAGCAAAGCTTACTTTCTCCATTAACTAAATACGCTCAAGTCAGTTGCTTTCTGTAGCTCCATGCATATGGATTTGTTGGCTTCATGATGTCTGAAAGCCCATGACTCGGATGCACACCAAGGTTTCATCTACATGGAAAGAACCTGCTCCCAGAGCAGCATTTTGGCCCCAGTCCACAAGTAAAGGAGAAGTCCCAGATGGAGATTACATTCCAGAGGGACTGTTGATCTTGAAGAAGAAGAGGAAGAAGAAGAAGATATTGATGATGATGATGATGATGATGATGATGATGATGATGATGATGATGATGATGATGATGATGATGATATTGGATTTATATCTCACCCTATACTCTGAATCTCAGAGTCTCAGAACGGTCACAACGGATAAAAGGAGGTAATTCTTCAACCAAAGGGTGATTAACATGTGGAATTCACTGCCACAGGAGGTGGTAGCAGCTACAAGCATAGCCAGCTTCAAGAGGGGGTTAGATAAAAATATGGAGCAGAGGTCCATCAGTGGCTATTAGCCACAGTGTGTATATGTGCATATATATATATATATATATATATGCACACACACATATATTGGCCACTGTGTGACACAGAGTGTTGGACTGGATGGGCCATTGGCCTGATCCAACATGGCTTCTCTTATGTTCTTACAATCTCCTTTACCTTCCTCCCCCACAACAGACATCCTGTGAGGTGGGTGGGGCTGAAAGGGCTCTCCCAGCAGCTGCCCTTTCAAGGACAACCTCTGCCAGAGCTATGGCCGACCCAAGGCCATTCCAGCAGCTGCAAGTGGAGGAGTGGGGAATCAAACATGGTTCTCCCAGATAAGAGTCCATGAACTTAACCACTATGCCAAACTGGCTGTTTTTGGATGGGGGGGGGGGGAGCCAATGGGCATTCACGTTAAAGCAACCTCATATCCTTAGAAATTCAGTTATTTATATTCAGTTATATCCTTGGAAATTCAGTTATTTATATATAATTGTTCATAAAAATTACATTGCAACACAAAGTGCAGAAAAAAATCTATTAGCCACAGTGTGTGTGTATATATAAAATTTTTTGCCACTGTGTGACACAGAGTGTTGGACTGGATGGGCCATTGGCCTGATCCAACATGGCTTCTCTTATGTTCTTATGAAGGACTTGCAGTTCACTATGTATTAAGTATACCACTGTAAACTCTGTGTTTGTGCCTTTAAGAAATTCGGATACGGTCAATTTTCTATTGCCGTCCTTGTCGCTTGAATGTAGGAGCATTAGTCTCCAATATGAAGGTATTCTTAAGTATTTATTTCGCATTGTTTGCTACTGTAATGTTTAAGGATTAGTGATTTTTAACTCTTTACTTATGCAGCCCGTTGAAGCCTCGTGTGAAACAGGGCGATTAGCACATCCCTGTTGCGTCCTGCTGCCTTGCTGCATTCCATCTACATATTGGCTAACAGAGAAGAGTTGGAGCATCGGACTCTGTCTTCATGGCATCACATACTCCTTCCCGACTTCAGTTCCCAGTAACAAACCATCGGACATTGAACTTATTGTTTCGGGAGTAGTTTTTTTTCCCCTGCACTTTGTGTTACACTGTAATTTCTATGAACAATTATATATATATACGCAAAGTAATGCACATTGGGGCCAAGAATCCCAGCTACAAATACAAGTTGATGGAATGTGTACTGGCAGAGACTGACCAAGAGAGAGATCTTGGGGTCATGGTAGATAACTCACTGAAAATGTCAAGACAGTGTGCGATTGCAATAAAAAAGCTGGGAATTATTAGGAAGAGAATTTAAACAAATCAGCCAGTATCATAATGCCCCTGTATAAATCAATGGTGCGGTCTCATTTGGAGTACTGTGTGCAGTTCTGGTCGCCGCACCTCAAAAAGGATATCATAGCATTGGAGGAAGTCCAGAAAAGGGCAACTAGAATGATTAAAGGTTTAGAACACTTTCCCTATGAAGAAAGGTTGAAACGCTTGGGACTCTTTAGCTTGGAGAAACGTCGACTGCGGGGTGACATGATAGAGGTTTACAAGATAATGCATGGGATGGAGAAAGTAGAGAAAGAGGTACTTTTCTCCCTTTCTCACAATACAAGAACTCATGGGCATTCGATGAAATTGCTGAGCAGACAGGTTAAAACGGATAAAAGGAAGTACTTCTTCACCCAAAGGGTGATTAACATGTGGAATTCACTGCCACAGGAGGTGGTGGCGGCCACAAGCATGGCCACCTTCAAGAGGGGTTTAGATAAAAATATGGAGCAGAGGTCCATCAGCGGCTATTAGCCACAGTGTGTGTGTGTGTGTGTGTGTGTGTGTGTATATAATTTTTTTTGGCCACTGTGTGACACAGAGTGTTGGACTGGATGGGCCATTGGCCTGATCCAACATGGCTTCTCTTATGTTCTTATATAAATGACTGAATTTCTAAGGATTTGAGGTTGCTTTAACGTGAATGCCCATTGGCTTTTTTCCCCCTGTCCTATCTTTTCACGTTACTCTGTTTGGTTGCTATAAACTGGCTGTTTTGGGCATTAACAGCAAAACCGAAAAGAAAATGGCATCATCCTGTGTCTCCTTAGAGACGAAACAATTTCCTGTGGCAGAAGGTTTGGGGGACTAGAATATACATGAGATGGTTCAAGTGTATCCAAGAGCCAATGCGGTGCAGTGGTTAGAGCGTTGAACCAGGAGGAGTCGGGTTGTAATCAATACTCCCTCTAAGCTGTGGAGTCTTGAGAGCAAAAATTCTCCTTGGTGAGCTACTGGCATTAAAGTTGTGAGTGGCTGCATAAATGAGTTTGCTCTGGGGCCACTTTTCCTGGGCTAAGACAAAAATGTGTGAGCTGGAAGCTAAAACACTGTAAGTTAGCTCACGCTAATTCAGCGTAGAGGGAACATTGGTTATAATCCTTTCATTGCCTTGGAACCTTTCCAGGTGATTACTGGTCAGTCACACTCTCAGCCTGGCCTGCATGACACGGCTGTTGCAAGCACCAACTGGAGGAGTTGAGGACAATGCAAACAGCTTTGGAGGATAAAGGTAAAGCTGCAAGCACCGAGTCGTTACCAGCTCAAGAGGCGACGTCACATCATGACATTTTCTTAACAGACTTTTTGCGGGGTGGTTTGCCATTGCCTTCCCCAGTCATCCACACATTACCCCTAGCAAGCTGGGGACTCATTTTACCAACCTCAAAAGGATGGAAGGCAGAGTCAACCTCCAGCTGGCTACCTGAACCCAGTTTCCACCAGGATCGAACTCAGGTCATGAGCAGAGCTTGGACTCCACTACTGCAGCTTAGTACTCTGCACCACAGGGCTCTTCTAAAGGCAGGGTATAAGTGACATCAATAAAATATATCCCCCAAAATGAAAGATGATGATGATGACGACGACAACGATGATGACAATGACGATGATATTGGATTTGTTTCCCACCCTCCACTCCGAATTTCAGAGTCTCAGTGGCTCACAATCTCCTTTATCTTCCTCCCCCACAACAGACACCTTGAGAGGTGGGTGGGTCTGGGAGAGCTCTCCTAGAAGCTGCCCTTTCAAGGACAACTCCTCCGAGAGCTACTGCTGACCCAAGGCCATTCCAGCAGGCGCAAGTGAAGGAGTGGGGAATCAAACTTGCTTCTTCTAGATAAGAATCCGCTCACTTAACCACTACATCAAAGATGCTTGTGGAGCAGGCGGACGTGTGGAGCTTAATCTGTGTTCCTATTGCCTCAGAACATGGAAGATGCATTTCGTCATCACGATTAATAAACATCAGGGCCAGCATCTACATACCCTGTGGTGGGGCAGCCGGGAGGGCCCATGGTCCACCTCCACAGTCCCACCCACCCATGTGCTTCCCTGCTGCTCACTTGCCCATTCTTCCTTTGCCCACCAGCTCACAAACACTCTGCTATCCAAGTTCCCAGCCATATGCAGTGTGCCCAGCATGGTCAGGGAAAGGGCATGTGGGTAGCGCAGGCACGGGTGGCGAGAGAGCTTGCGAGGAGGTGGGGGGGAACACACAGGCACATGGGCTGGGGGCAAGGAAGGGAGGCATGAATGGGGAGGGGGCTGATGGTTGGCAGAGGAGAGGGATTCAGGTGGGGCTGCCAAGTTCCTGGACCAGGCGGGGGTTCTCCCACCCAGAAGGTTCCCAACCCATTGGGCTGGAAGAGGGGATCCTCCTCCGACATCGCCGATGTGATGACATCATTTGCAGTGACGTCATCGCACTGGTGACATCGCGCGCTAGCCACTCTAGGAGCTTCCAGGAAAACTCTATAGTTTCCCGGATGCTCTAGCAATTTGGGAGGGAACACTCTATGATACCTATTGTACCATAAAACAGTCCCCCGCCGGAAGCTGCGGGGGACTTGGTGACCCTAGATTCAGACAGGGCTGTAGCCAGCAGGGGCACTGGAAGAAGCACCCCCTATTGAATTTGCGGTGCCCCCAACCTTCTGTGTAAGGGGCACCGCAGACTCGATAGGGGGCACCACCCCCTGTGCTCCCCCCAGCGGGCTACAGCTCTGGACACAGGGGTACTCTCTGCCCAGGGTTCCCCAAAACCTAGAACCAACCCTGATAACCATTAACAGAACCATCCTACCCAACTCTGTCTCATCCTTCTTTCAAGGCAACTGAAGTAAACATATGGCTGACGGGGCATTTAGTTCATCTCTGAGCCTTTTAAGGAGGAGGAGAGAACCCAGGGCTTTTAAGATGGGTGTCTCAGTCCGGCATTGTTCAATCGCTCCACCTCATGTTTGCATATCAGCAGATTAATTGCTAATTACAGTCTATTGCTCCTAAGTAGATTCACAGCAACAACAGTAATAAAAAAGACTAAAGGGAGTGTTATTAAGATAGTTAATTATATGACCATTGGCGAGATTATTGATGGCGATAACGAATGCTGTTGAACAAGAAAGATACGTTTGCCATTGCTTAAGTACAGTTGCTCCATTGCTTCATATCCTTTTGTCTCTCCCTGATAATCTGATCTCATCTGTGTTCTACAAACTGCCAAAAAAAACCAAAACAGAACACCAGTAATTATCTCATGGATAGCACACCATCGCCCAATGAACGGGACAACAAACAAACAAAATATAGTCTGCTTCCCTCCCCCCCCCCCCCCAAAAAAAAAAGAACGGTGAATCTGCACCCAACGCTATGGAAAAGATTGCTAGCCTGGATGCCACAAAAAGCCGACAAGAATTTATTGGTTTAGTCATAATCCCTTTTTTGTAGGTTGGGCTGTTGTTGCAAATTTGTTCAAAGTCTGCTAACATCCACCAAGCAACAACGCAACAGCTGAAGCAACAACACGGGCGGGGACCGAAAGAGAACATGGGGAGAAAGAGGAGCGTCTGCCATTAACCTCAAAATGCCACAGTAGAAAGAGCTCCCCGCAACATCAGGCGAACACAAATGCAATCTGGCTTGTTACATCTCTGCATATGTCATTTCGTCAACACAAAAGGGAATGGAACGCTCTCCCCACCCCCCTTCCCCTGTTCCCAAGCGCTTACACCAGATTCAAAAGAAGTGTCTGACAAAGTTAACTTGCTAGGTGAATTCCCCTGGATCTTCTGAAAACAATACTATTTACATATTTCGCAGGGGTAGACCCTTTTTGTCTGTTAGAAGGAGAACAACAGAGAGTTTAGTGGCACCTTACAGATTAAAGAGCTGTCACTCAGCATGTGTTCCCACGTGACAACTGTGGTCTTCTGGTTGCCGTCTTCTAGTTCCTCACTTAAGATGGTGTCTACTAAAGTCCAAGACTTCTGTAGGCTCCCCAGGGGCAGAATTCTAGCAGGAGCTCCTTTGCATATTACACCACACACCCCTGATGTAGCCAATCCTCCAAGAACTTACAAAAAGGAGCCTTGTAAGCTCTTGGAGGATTGGCTACATCAAGGAGGTGTGGCCTGATATGCAAAGGAGTGCTTGCTAGAATCCCACCCCTGAGGCTCCCATCATGTGGGAAAGGAAATGATAAGAACATAAGAGAAGCCATGTTGGATCAGGCCAGTGGCCCAGCCAGTCCAACACTCTGTGTCACAGAAGAACATAAGAGAAGCCATGCTGGATCAGGCCAATGGCCCATCCAGCCCAACATTCTGTGTCACATAAGAACATAAGAGAAGCCATGCTGGATCAGGCCAATGGCCCATCCAGTCCAACATTCTGTGTCACATAAGAACATAAGAGAAGCCATGCTGGATCAGGCCAATGGCCCATCCAGTCCAACATTCTGTGTCACAGAAGAACATAAGAGAAGCCATGCTGGATCAGGCCAATGGCCCATCCAGTCCAACATTCTGTGTCACATAAGAACATAAGAGAAGCCATGCTGGATCAGGCCAATGGCCCATCCAGTCCAACATTCTGTGTCACATAAGAACATAAGAGAAGCCATGCTGGATCAGGCTAATGGCCCATCCAGTCCAACACTCTGTGTCACATAAAAACATAAGAGAAGCCATGCTGGATCAGGCCAATAGCCCATCCAGTCCAACATTCTGTGTCACATAAGAGAAGCCATGCTGGATCAGGCCAATGGCCCATCCAGTCCAACACTCTGTGTCACATAAGAACATAAGAGAAGCCAGGTTGGATCAGGCCAATGGCCCATCCAGTCCAACAGTCTGTGTCACTCAGTGGCCAATATACAAATCTGCTGGGGGGGATCCCTCTTCAGAAGTTTTTAGGAGGTGCTTTAGGGGTGGAAAGTGCTGTCAAGTCATTGCTGACTCAGGGCAACCTTGTCAGGTTTTCAAGGCAAGAGACATTCAAAGGTGGCTTGCCATCCCCGGTCTCTGCATAGCTACTCTGGGCTTCCTCGGCGGTCTCCCATCCTATTATTAACCAGGGCCAGCCTTGCTTAGCTTCTGAGTGCTGAGAAGATCAGGCTAGAAGTGGTCATCCTAGTCAAGTCACGAGGCAAACAGTGGCGGCTCGCCGTTGCCTTACCATTGCCAGCCAGTTTGGTGTTGTGGTTACGTACATGGACTCTTATTTGGGAGAACTGGGTTTGATCCCCCACTCCTCCACATGAATCTCCAGATGTGACCTTGGGTCAGTCAAAGTTCTCTCAGTTCTCAGTCAAAGTTCTCTCAGCTGTTCTCTCAAGAGCAGTTCTCAAAAGTGTTCTCTCAGCCCCACCTACCTCACAGGGCATCTACTGTGGGGAAGGGGAGGGAAAGGAGATTTGTAAACTACTCTGAGACTCCTAGTGAAGGGTGGGGTATAAATCCAATCTCTTCCTCTCTTCTCTCTTCTTCTATGCATAGTGACCCTGGGCATCCTCAGTAGTCTTCCGTAGCAACCAGGCCTCAGATTCAGCAGGAGCTCACAGGAGCTCAGCTCTTGGACTTTTCTGATGACCCCCCTCCTCCTCCCCACCTGCCTTGTCCATTGAATAGTAGGTGCAGCTGCATAACAATCCCTGGATTAGGAGAGCGGCTGGCCAGCCAGTCCCCACAGGGTTTTCCATGCCCCCAGCAGCCCTCATGAACCCCTGGAGAAGCCCACACCACCCTTTCTCCACTTCTTATGTGATTTTGGGTGGCAGGTGACTTGCTGGCTTTTTTGACTGAGTGGGGTGGCCCAGGAGAGCCCCAGGTGAGCAAGGCCTGCTTGGGCTGGCTGGATCTCTAGCCAGCCCAAGGAGGTCTCGCTCACCCAGGGCTCTTCTTTCTTGCATTGGGTTGGTTTTGGTTGGGGGGGGCATATGCTGATAAGTTATGCTAATGAGTTCTGCCACCTATTTTTCTACAAAACAACCCCTTGTAGCGATGCTAAAGACCAATTTTTTCTTGATCACATGATGTTTTAATTTCACATCATTATCTTTTCACCTTGCTTTCCCCGCATTTCAAAGCCCTGTGTAACTTTCCCCCCTTCTCTCTCCCACACACCCAGTGAAAACCTACTTAGGGTTCCCAACTCTGGGTTGGGAAAATTCCTGGAGATTCTAGAGCCTGTTGTGGGGACAGCAGGGGCCTCAGTAGAGTATGATGTTCTGGAGCCCACCCTCCAATGCACCTAGGGTTGCCAAGTCCAATTCAAGAAATATCTGGGAACTTTGGGGGTGGAGCCAGGAGACTTTGGGGGTGGAGCCAGGAGACATTAGGGGTGGAGCCAAGATCAAGGCTGTGACAAGCATAATTGAACTCCAAAGGGAATTCTGGCCATCACATTTAAAGGGACAGCACACCTTTTCAATTCCTTCCTTCCATAGGAAATAATGAAGGATAGGGGCACCTTATTTTGGGGCTCATAGAATTGGACCCCCTGGTCCAATCTTTTTGAAACTTGGGGGGTACTTTGGGGAGAGGTACTAGATGTTATACTGAAAATTTGGTGCCTCTACCCCAAAAAACAGCCCCCCCCCAAAGCCCCAGATGCCCGCAGATCAATTCTCCATGATTTTCTATGGGAATAAATCTCCATAGGGAATAACAGAGCTCCCAGCAGACATTTCTGTCCCCTCCCCCCGCTTTCTGATGACCCTGAAGTGGGGGGAGGGTCTCCAAACCAGGTGATCCCCTGCCCCCACCTGGGGATTGGCAACCCTAAATGCACCCGCATTCTCCAGGGGATCTGAAAGTCACCCAGAGGTCAATTGTACTTCTAGAAGATCTCCATGCCCCATCCAATGTTCCCTCTTAAGCTGCAGAGTCTTGTGAGCAAAAATTCTACTTTGTGAGCTTCTGGCATTAAAGTCGTGAGCTACTGCATCAATTAGGGTGCTCTGGGGTCATCCTTCCTGAGCGAAGACAAAAATGTGTGAGCTGGAGGCTAAAAATCTGCCAGCTAGCTCACGCTAACTCAGTTTAGAGGGAACACTGGCCCCACCTGGAATCTGGCAACCCTAAAGCCCCCACATATATCTGACAAACCAGGTTGTAGCCTAAGGAAGCTTTCGGTAGAGTAAAAATCCGTTCGTCTTTCAAGTGTCACGAGGTTCCACTTAAGTTTCTGCAGCACTTCAGCAGACCCTCCAAAGATCCTTTGCCAGATGAAATCATCCAAGACAGCTGAAACGAAAACATTGGACACAACAATGAAATGGTTAGAGTATCTCCAGGGCTTCTCCCCACCCCATATACATTTTTTTTTATATATTTTTAATATACTTGACAACCCACCCACCCCCCCTTCCCAACCACAAAGTCTGAAGTGCAAGCTGAAATTTAGGATGGCTGACCTTTCACACAAAGCGGCCATAGGTGTTCCCACAGCTGTTAAATAAACCTGTGTTTATGGAGTCATAAATGTAGCACAGGTGAAGATCTGGGTGATGTAATAACAACTCCCATTACGGCACAGTTTGTCATTTATACAACAGTCTACTGTGGGGAGCGAATATTGTTTTACAATAACAGCGCAAGATTCCTGGGATTTAACCACTCTTTCTTCGTTTATGAGTCGTTTGACCCTTGACCTTTCCGAGGAAGATCAAACTACTTCTGAAAGCCCCACTTTTTGAAGAAAAAAAAAGAAAGAAAAGAAAGAAAAGAAAGAAAGAAAGAAAAGAAACTACTGACTGAAAAGTACTTTGTTGGGTGGCTGAGGAAACTGGTATGTACCCCTAGGGTTTCCCAAACAACTGTCCTAGATTGTTGGGGAGATAATCTCGGTGTAATTGTGTAGCCACAAATTATCGTGTAAATTCCCAATTAAAAGCACAGAATGGGAGCTGTAAATCATGACATCAACCTACCACCTTCCCCAGATACAGAGTTGAGTTGGGGTGGGGGGCGGGGGAAGGGAGGAATTAGCAACAAGCTCTTGTTTTCTATTATTATTTCAACAGGTTAATAAACCTGGAGCAAAACAGCTCTTTCTGATTTACGAGCATGTTCCAGAGAGAGAGAGAGAGATTGCAACAATTTCAAAATTTTCGCTTTAAACATCAAGGGAGAGCAGACCACACTGCTTGGAAAAGAACACTCCACCCTGTCGTGCAGGACCGAGCTTGTAAAAAATCAGCCTGCGCCTTTGGCATCTCTCCGCGCCCAGCCCTGTCCCATTTTGAAACTCAACCGGGTAGCGCACCGTTCTCGCTGGAAGGCTTGCTTTGCTTTGTTGTGCTCAAGTGGGGGGCTTAATTTTGGTCAATTAAACGACACAAACGAATTAAAAAAACAAATTACGTCGACGTCAGTCCAGCGCGATGAACGAGAACCTTTTCCGCTGCCTTCTAACAACTGTCCTCCTGGCCTCCGTTGGCAGATGTTTTGCCAACTTTGGGGAATGGAAAACATCTTGAGGAAAAAGGACAACCAGCTCTGGCTGCCGACAGAACGTTGATCTTATGCCAACCAAACAGCGAATTGAATACCCACCGATAAAGAAAATACACATCCAGTTAGGAATACTTGTTCAAGAGACCACCAGCCTCCCTTCTGTGCAACCATGAGGCTTAAGAAACTTTAAAAAATAGCTTCTAGGCAGTACCATCCAATCAGAGTTAGTGCGAGCTAGCTCACAGTCTATTAGCCTCTGGCTCACACATTTTTGCCTTAGCTCAGGAAAAATGGCCCCAGAGCACAGTAATTGATGCAGTAGCTCACAACTTGAATGCCAGTAGGTCACAAAGTAGAATTGTTGCTCACAAGACTCTACAGCTTAGAGGGAGCACTGCATAGGACACCAGCAGATGTTCCCCTCCCAGAACAATATTAACGAATTTCTCATGCTGGGCGGGAGATCAAAAACTAGAGTATGTCAACCAGTAGATCCTAGGCTTGGATGATCTTAGAATGCTACTAACTCAGGGGCCACAGGGAATTACTTCCTAGTACTCCCAGGCTTCTGTGTTGCTTCTGAGGCAAGCCTTGTCCTATCCCAGTCCTGTTTTCCAGGAAAGTTTTACCATTTGCAAGGGCTAATTCTCAACTGTGAAAGCAATGTCTACTTCAGGAGTCTCCATTTGCACATGGGCCCTGTGGCACCAGCCAACACCTTTCTTAGTGCCTACCCAGGGGTCATTTTGTAGAAAAATAGGTGGCAGAGCTCATTAGCATAACTCATTAGCATACCCCCCCTAGCCAAAAGCTACCTGATTCAAGAAAGGAGAGCCCCGGGTGAGTGAGGCCTGATTGGGCTGGCTAGAGATCCAGCCAGCCCAAGCAGGCCTCGCTCACCTGAGGCTCTCCTTGGCTGGCTCCCCTCCACAGTCAAAAGGCCAGCAAGCCACCTACTGTCCAAAATCACATAAGAATTGGAGAAAGGGTGGCATGGGCTTCTCCAGGGGTTAATGAGGGCTGCTGAGGGTATGGCAAAGTCCCTGGTGGCTGGAAGGCTGCCCACTCTCCTAATCCAGGGATTGTTATGCAGTTGCACCTACTGTTCATGGACAAGGTAGGTAGGGAGGAAGAGGAGGAACCCTCAGAAAGGTTCAGGAGCTAAGATCCTGTGAGCTCCTGCCGCATTCAAGGTCGGTGCCTACTTTGTTAGAAAGTGGGTTGAGCCAGATGGGTTTTTGCCCAGCAGGGTTTCTGATTGGCTGCTGAAGATCTCATTGGCTGTGCAGGTTTTGGGGGGTTTTTAAGTTGTTTGAACAGCAGCTGCTACCAAATCATAAGGATGTGTGACCTCATTCCCTGACCTTTTCCGTTTGGTTCCGCCTCTTGTGGCAGCCATGTTGTTGTACCCACCACTTACAGCTGCTACCAAATCACAAGGATGTGTGACCTCATTCCCTGACCTTTTCCGTTCGGTTCCGCCTCTTGTGGCAGCCATGTTGTTGTACCCACCACTTACAGCTGCTACCAAATCACAAGGATGTGTGACCTCATTCCCTGACCTTTTCTGTTTGGTTCCGCCTCTTGTGGCAGCCATGTTGTTGTACCCACCACTTTGTGTCAAGATGCCAAAGGTTACCACCGGCTCAAAAAGGTTGGGGACCGTGACCTTACTTCTTTTGGTTCCTCTCCTTGGCCACACCAGCCATTTCTGGTCATGTCTGAATTAGGAATCCTTACACATATTGCCATAGATTTAAAATCAATGGGACCTCTCCCAAAATACTAGAATCAGAGGGAATCCAACAAAACTGATGGGCAGTAGGTTCAGGATGGACAAAAGGAAATACTATTTTACATAGAGAATGATTAAAATGTGGAATTTGCTGCCAGAAGATGTAGTGATGGTCACAGGAACAAACAGCTTTCAAAAGGGATTAGATAGGTTCATGGAGGATGAGTCTATCAATGGCTACTAACTGGGGTAACAAAGGAACTTCCACATTCAGAGGCACTAATCCTTTGAATCCCAAAGCCAGAAGGCAACATCAGAGGAAAGCCTTGGTCTCTATGCCCTATTGTTGGCTGTCCAAAGGAACTGGTTGGCCACTGTGGGAGCCAGGATGCTGAACTAGAAGGACCGTTGGTCTGATCCAGCACGGCTCTTCTGATCAGGGGAAGGTCTCAGCCTTCCTGTCCTGTTGTTGGACCTTCAGAGGAACTGGTTGGCCATTGTGGTAGAGAGGATGCTGAACTAGAAGGACCGTTGGTCTCATCCAGCAGGGCTCTTCTGATCAGGGGAAGGTCTCAGCCTTCCTGTCCTGTTGTTGGACCTTCAGAGGAACTGGTTGGCCACTGTGGGAGAGAGGATGCTGAACTAGAAGGACCGTTGGTCTCATCCAGCAGGGCTCTTCTGATCAGGGGAAGATCTCAGCCTTCCTGTCCTGTTGTTGGACCTTCAGAGGAACTGGTTGGCCACTGTGGGAGCCAGGATGCTGAACAAGAAGGACCGTTGGTCTGATCCAGCAGGGCTCTTCTGATCAGGAGAAGGTCTCAGCTTTTCTGTCCTGTTGTTGGACCTTCAGAGGAACTGGTTGGCCACTGTGGGAGAGAGGATGCTGAACTAGAAGGACTGTTGGTCTGATCCAGCAGGGCTCTTCTGATCAGGGGAAGGTCTCAGCCTTCCTGTCCTGTTGTTGGACCTTCAGAGGAACTGGTTGGCCACTGTGGTAGAGAGGATGCTGAACTAGAAGGACCGTTGGTCTGATCCAGCAGGGCTCTTCTGATCAGGGGAAGGTCTCAGCCTTCCTGTCCTGTTGTTGGGCCTTCAGAGGAACTGGTTGGCCACTGTGGGAGAGAGGATGCTGAACTAGAAGGACCGTTGGTCTGATCCAGCAGGGCTCTTCTGATCAGGGGAAGGTCTCAGCCTTCCTGTCCTGTTGTTGGACCTTCAGAGGAACTGGTTGGCCACTGTGGTAGAGAGGATGCTGAACTAGAAGGACCGTTGGTCTCATCCAGCAGGGCTCTTCTGATCAGGGGAAGGTCTCAGCCTTCCTGTCCTGTTGTTGGGCCTTCAGAGGAACTGGTTGGCCACTGTGGTAGAGAGGATGCTGAACTAGAAGGACCGTTGGTCTGATCCAGCAGGGCTCTTCTGATCAGGGGAAGGTCTCAGCCTTCCTGTCCTGTTGTTGGGCCTTCAGAGGAACTGCTTGGCCACTGTGGGAGAGAGGATGCTGAACTAGAAGGACCGTTGGTCTGATCCAGCAGGGCTCTTCTGATCAGGGGAAGGTCTCAGCTTTTCTGTCCTGTTGTTGGACCTTCAGAGGAACTGGTTGGCCACTGTGGGAGAGAGGATGCTGAACTAGAAGGACCGTTGGTCTCATCCAGCAGGGCTCTTCTGATCAGGGGAAGATCTCAGCCTTCCTGTCCTGTTGTTGGACCTTCAGAGGAACTGGTTGGCCACTGAGAGATTTGCTGTCTATGTGCTACAAACTACATTTTACTGAGGGGGGGAGAAAGGAGGATGTTTTTGGAAATTGAAAAATCAGCACCATGAACAGAGAGCGTTAAGCGAAGAATGAACGACTCTAACCACTGGGTGTACCCATAAAGAAGCGGTTCTAGGGAGATGTACTCCACTTTGTCTTAGAGACTGAACCTAGGGATTCGGGAAAGCGCCCTGATAATCATAGAATTGTAGAGCTGAAAGGGGCCACCGAGTCCAACCCCCTGATCTTTCTTTTTTTTTTTAAGATTGAAAAACAGTTTATTGAGAAATAAATAAGTTACAAAATAGTGCAAAATAGAAAATCAAGACTCATATACGCACATAGAGCTGCCAAAACATAACACAGATCACATAACACAGATGGGGAGGGACATTGGCTCAGTGGTAGAGCATCTGCTTGGTAAGCAGAAGGTCCTATGTTCAATCCCTGGCATCTCCAACTAAAAAGGGTCCAGGCAAATAGGCGTGAAAAGCCTCAGCTGTTCAAGGGGAGGGACGGTGGCTCAATGGTAGAGTGTCTGCTTGGTAAGCAGAAGGTCCCAGGTTCAATCCCCGGCATCTCCAACTAAAAAGGGTCCAAGCAAATAGGCATGAAAAACCTCAGCTTGAGACCCTGGAGAGCCGCTGCCAGTCTGAGTAGACAATACTGACTTTGATGGACCGAGGGTCTGATTCTGTAGAAGGCAGCTTCATATGTTCTTATGTCTAAGGGGAGGGACTGTGGCTCAGTGGTAGAGCATCTGCTTAGTAAGCAGAAGGCTCCAGGTTCAATCCCCAGCATCTCCAACTAAAAAGGGCCCAGGTAAATAGACGTGAAAAACCTCAGCTTGGGACCCTGGAGAGCTGCTGCCGGTCTGAGTAGACAATACTGACTTTGATGGACCAAGGGTCTGATTCAGTAGAAGGCAACGTCATATGTTCATATGTTCAAAATGGTATACAATATGATTCTTAAACTGCATATTAAATAAGGTAAAGCAGATCGAATACCACTGAAAAACAATGAATATACTTCAATCCTTACATATGATTTATCCCATATACAACTTTAAACCAGTGTATACAAATATCAACATCCATTTCCAATTTCTTCCCTCCAGAAAATTTACACATTATTAACAAACAACAATTCGTTCCAATACTTTTCAATAGAGAAATTTTCAGAAATCCTTCCTCCAATAAACCAAGTTAATCATGCAGTCCATCACTCCTTGTGAAATTCTTTCCAATGGAGGGGCCAGGAAATCCTTGAAGCCTTCATAAGCCGTCTCCTCTAGATTTCAAGACGTTTCAATGCTGGCCTTCTTCGGTTAATCAGGCTGTTAAAATGGAACCCGATTTCAATGATTTCTTACACAGACTTACAAAGTTCAAAGCTAAAACAGAATCATTGGGTTCTCTGTGGTGAGCATAACAGGTAAGCATACGGATTCAATTTAAAAAAAAAAACGCATCAGTTGTGCAGCTGTGGAAACAAGGGAAAATACCAGAGAAATGGGATTGGATTATGAAAGTTTTATCGTGGAGTGAAATGGACAAATTAACTAAAACTCTAAGAGACTATGACTTAGATATATTCAAAAAGGAGTGGAAGAAATTTAAAGGATATATGGAGAAAGAACGGTACATAAAAAGACATTGGACAATTTTTTAGTATCAATGAGAAAAGAAAAGTATTCAACTTTGATTGGTTAGCGGTACCTTTATAATTGAACTTAAATTTATAACTTCGGGGAAGTCAAGTATTGGAGGGAGGGGGGGTTGAAATATCATATGGGTTAGCATGGAAAAGAGATAACTAAATATTGTAACCATATGTTATTAATAAATTGTTAAAACACACACAAAAAAAACTCATCAGTAGAGGCATGCTGTCAAATACTAAATAATGTATAGTAACTCAGTATTAAACAACACAAGCGGAGGAGTGGGGAATCAAACCCGGTTCTCGCAGATAAGAGTCCGCGCACTTAACCACGCAGAAATAAAGTGTACAATTGTATCATCCCGAAACCATCGCGAGCGCCCCCCGGTCCATGGAAAAATTGTCTTCCACAAAACCGGTCCCTTGTGCCAAAAAGGTTGGGGACCGCTAGCCTACGGCATCCCCCAACAAATGCTTGTCCAGCCGCTCCTTGAAGACTGCCAGTGAGGGGGGAGCTGATTTCACTGTTGAACAACTCTGATGGTAAAAAAGTTTTCCCTAATATTTGATTCAGACTTTAGGAAATGAATGGATTAGGGCACAGACCCCTGCGAAAGCAATGAGAGTTTGTCCCATGCTTCCATGCTCAGGAGGGGTTGTATTAGACTTGCAGTATAAACTAGTGGAGCAGAGCTAATAGCCCAGCCTAGTCTGCTCTCAGGAGCCCCATGGCAGAGTGGTAAGCTGCAGTAGCGCAGTCCAAGCTCTGCTCATGACTCGAGTTCAATCCCAGCAGAAGCTGGGTTTGGGTAGCCGGCTCAGGGTTGACAGCCTTCCATCCTTCTGAGGTCGGCAAAATGAGTCCCCAACTTGCTGGGGGTAAAGTTTAGATGACTGGGGAAGGCAAGGGCAAACCACTCAGTAACAAAAAGTCTGCTAAGAAAATGTCCTAATGTGAAGAAGAAGAAGAAGACTGCAGATTTATACCCTGCCCTTCCATATGAATCAAAGACTCAGAGCGGCTTACGATCTTCTATATCTTCTCCCCACACAACAGCCACCAAGTGAAGTAAGTGGGGCTGAGAGGGCTCTCCCAGCAGCTGCCCTTTTAAGGACAACTCCTATGAGTGCTATGGCTGACCCAAGGCCATCCCAGCAGCTGCAAGTGGAGGAGTGGGGAATCAAACCTGGTTCTTCCAGATAAGAGTCCACGCACTTAACCACTACACCAAACTGGTTCTCAACATCACCCCATGGGTTGGTAACGACCTGGTGCTGGTACAGGAGACTACTTTTACCTTTCTAAGTCTGCTCTCATCAGAACTGAGAAGCTGTGCAGGGTCAACCTCAGCGTGTACTTGGATGGGTGACTGCCAAGGAAGATTGGGGCTACTGCACGAAAGGAAGCAATGGCAGCCCATCTCTTGCTCATCTCTCGTTTGCCTCGAAATCCCCACGAGGTGGAATTTCATGGGGTTAATGCGAGTTGGCTGTGATTGGACAGCACGGTTTGCCTTTATCAGGTGATTAAAAGGGGGGGGAGTGCTGTGGTAAAGAAATCTACGAGTCTTCTCTGTCGCGCTTCCTCCTCCGACGTAATTGCGCGATCGTCGGGAGCGTGATCGGAAATGCTTTTGTAGGTTTCCCTTCCTGACACAGAGAGAGAGAGACACAAACAATCCCAACAATTAATTAAAATCGTTTCAGGTCCTCTGTAAACACACATCTGCCAAGAGCCCCACCTGGGCGCAGATAGCAATCAACTAATGCAGCCCTTGGTTCTCCTCCTCCCGCTTTTTGCGTTGTTCCATTGTCACTGGGGAAACTGGCAAGCACCACAATAGAGGCTTACTAAACATGTTCCTGCTATCTGCATAATCTCTTTGAATGTACATTATTAACTTGGGCCGAGCCCAGGTTGTTGCTTGCTTCGACATTGTCAGAGCATCACGATCTGGGAAGAGATATTCGTTGCAGCTGGTTTGCGAGGCTCTTGTGCAACCGGAGCAAGACTGCTAGAATTATGTCCAATTACGATAGACAAATTTCTACCAGCTTCTGTTTCTCTCCCATGACGAACATGTGGCTTCAGGAAACGTTACTCCATGATCCAGCACTCTGGGAGGGCTTACAGCTCAATCGTAGAGCGCATACGTAAAATTCCACATCCCAGTTTATAAAATTTCTGGGATTGCGGATGGAAAATGAAATTGCTGAGCAGTTGGGTTAGAACGGATAAAGGGAAGTCCTTCTTCGCCCAAAGGGTGATTAACACGTGGAATTCACTGCCACAGGAGGTGGCGGCAACTGCAAGCGGAGACAGCTTCAAGAGGGGATTGGATAAACATCTGGAGCAGAGGCCCATCATTGGCTATTAGCCACAGTGTATTGTTGGAACTCAGTCTGAGGCAGTGATGCTCTATATTCTTGGTGCTTGAGGGGGGGCACAGTGGGAGGACTTCTAGTGTCCTGGCCCTACTGATGGACCTCCAGATGGCACCTTTTTTTTTGCCACTGTGTTACACCAAGTGTTGGACTGGATGAGCCATAGGCCTGATCCAACATGGCTTCTCTTATGTTACGTTCTTAAAAAATCTCCACCAGAGACTCTGGAGAACTTTTTCCAGTTGGCAGGCAATATTGATTGAGATGGACCACTGGGCTGCCTAGATTATGCTTGCCAGATAGCGGCTGGAGATCTCCTAGGATTACAACTGATCTCCATGGCGCTAGATCAAGATGGGTCGCCCGCCGTGTTAGTCTGTCTAGAGCTGTAGAAAAGGGCAAGAGTCCAATAGTACCTTAAAGACTTACAAAATCTGTGGCAGGGCATGAGCTTTTGTGAATCGCTTTTCACTTCTTCGGGGCTGGCAACCCTATGGCTAGTCTCTTCTATTCTATGCCTAGTCTATTCTCATATTTATTGCTTTTTAAAAAAAAAAAGAATCTGGACTGCCTTTGCATAACCAAGTGCAGACTCAAGGCAGTTTACACAAATAAAGACCCCATCATTAAAACGAATGGGTATATTTATACACTGGACCCAAAACAGTCCTGTATGTTAGTCTGAAGCAATAAAACCAAGTTTAAGTCTAGTGGCACCATTAAGACCAACAAAGTTTTATTCAAGGCATTAGTTTGCACATTCAGGCCCACTTTGTCAGACCATGAAACAGAATTAGAAAAGGCAGTCATACATATGGGGTAGTAGTAGTAGTAATAGTAGTAGTAGAAGTAGAAGAAGAAGAAGAAGAAGAAGAAGAAGAAGAAGAAGAAGAAGAAGAAGAAGAGATTAGATTTACCCAAAGGAGTCTCAGAGTGGCTTACAATCTCTTTCCCCTTCCCATCCCCACAACAGACATCCTATGAGGTAGATGGAGCTGAGTGAGCTCTGACAGAAGCGGCTCTTGAGAGGAACAGCTCTGCGAGAACTTGTGCGAACTCTATGAGAACAGCTCTGTGAGAACTCAAGGTCACATCAGCAGGTGCATGCGGAGGAGTGGGGAATCAAACCTGGTTCTCCCAGATAAAAGTCTGCCCACGTAACCACTACACCACACTGGTAAATTAGCATGCAAAAAACTGAAGATGTTTTTAACAGATTAAAAGAATAACAAGCTCGGTTTACAGATCCACGTGGGCACCCACGTTGGTCTGAAGCGGTAGAACAAAGGCTGAATCCAGCGGCACCTGAGTTATAGGTATTTATTTACCTACAGATGAAAAAATGTAAATTTATTCATTGATATCCATTGAGAATAATAGCTTGTAGTATGCTGCATTTCAAAGTAGGGCACCTTAGAAAACTAATTAATAAAAAAGGAAAGTGACCATAACAGTTTCCTTTTAACAGTCAGTGTCTATGGAAGGAACTCTGATGGACCCTGAAATTGTAACCATCTCCCAAAGGCAAAATAAGAATGATAAAGAGTAACAATGAAGTAGAACCGGTATATTAGAGCCTGTGGCACCTTAGAAACTGACAAATTTTCGTCAGACAGCTTTGACTCTCCAAAGAACATATCCCCAGGGGTAGAATTCTAGCAGGAGCTCCTTTGCATATTAGGCCACACACCCCTGATGTAGCCAATCCTCCAAGAACTTACAAAGAAGGAGCCTTGTAAGCTCTTGGAGGATTGGCTACATCAGAGGGGTGTGGCCTAATATGCAAAGGAGCTCCTGCTAGAATCCCACCACTGCATATCCCTAACATTTGGTTGGACTCTTAAGGTGATGCCGTACTTGATTCCATCTGTTCCTACTGCCAATCAACGCAGGTACACTCTGAAACTAACCCAAAAGTAGGGTGTCTCCTTAGTAAAAAGGCATTTTGGAGAAGGTGAGGTGCATTTCATTGAACAATAGTGTAAATACAAGGGGATTCTGTAATACGGTTGATGTGGGTGGCATCTGAGGGGACGTTTGAACTTGACCTCTAAGGGGCAGAACCTGCTCCAGTCGAAAATAAGAACCATAGAACAAGCGGCTGAAAGAAACGGAAGGTTTTTTCAACAGGCCTGGATTTCACCTGCTTGGTGGAGGGAATTTGCTATGGGCTCCACCAGCAGCAAGCTAGCCCTCCCAAAGGGTTTGGAGTTCTTAAAGGTCTTGAGGATCAGCCTCTGTACTCAGTGCCGGATTAAACCCTGTGGAAGTCCCAAGGCAGTCAAAATCTCAGGGGGGGCCCCTTGCAAATGATCTCAGAGTCGGAGCACTCACCCGGCCACCTATGGCCCCCACTGCAGCCTGCAGGCACTTTCCTAAAAGCCCCTTTGACAAAGCTGTAGGGAAGAGGCAGAGAGATGCAAACTTGGCAACGACGTCAGCAGCAGCCGCACCAGGCAAGTTAGCCAAAGAGCGGCTCAGTTGCTGGCTGTGCATGGAGGCTGGAAAGGCTGCAAGCAGGGGGGAAACTGGGGGGGGGGGGAGCCAGCCCAGGGCCCCTAAAGGCATGGGAGCTCATAGGCCAGCGCCTACTTAGCCTAATTGTTAATCCAGCCCTGTCTGTAATGTGTGTGGATATTTAGGAAGGTAATGGGCAGTCAAGGAAAGGAGAAGAAAGAATGGCATTAGAAATATTAGTGAGTGGTTCTGGCCGAGAAGTGTTTCAGCTCCAGAGCATCTCGCAGTCGTGAATGGTTTAATCCCCTGCAACGTTCCTGTGAGGAAAAACATTCTGACCTAGTTCACTGGAGAGCTTCTAAAATCATGGGAGCAGGGGTTGATAGGGTTATACACAAACCATAAGCTTTATGTTGACACTGCAACTGTGGTCATAAACCTCTTAAAGCAGGGGTTCTCAACTTTTTTGAGCCTGTGGGTACTTTTGGAAATCTGACGCAGGGTGGGAGGCACAACCACAAACTAGCCACTGTCGGAGGTGGCTAAACGCATACTCAGAGACAGTCCAAGTACAAGGGAGAAGAGGAGAATATATATATATATATACTGTGAAAGAGGAATGAGAGAAAACAAAAACCAACTCCATGGTAGCAGCGGCTGCCAAATCATCATTATTTTGACCTGCACAGCCAATTAGATCTCCAGTGACCAATCAGAAGTTATGGTAGGCAAGAGTTCTACCTAGCCCCACCCACTTTCTGAAAGCTCTTGTTAGGCATCAAGGAAGGTCTTACAGCCTCTTTTAGCATATGTAGATCTTGAGTCAATCACAGTTGGGGAGGGACGGTGGCTCAGTGGTAGAGCATCTGCTTTGGAAGCAGAAGGTCCCAGGTTCAATCCCTGGCATCTCCAAAAAAGAGTCCAGGCAAATAGGTGTGAAAAACCTCCACTTGGGACCCTGGAGAGCCGCTGCCAGTCTGAGAAGACAATACTGACTTTGATGGACCAAGGGTCTGATTCAGTATAAGGCAGCTTCATATGTTCATATGTTCACAGTTCTCTCAGAGCTGTTCTCTCAAGAGCAGTTCTTGAAAGAGCTATCTCAGCCCCACCTTCCTCACAGAATGTCTTTTGTGGAGAAAAGAAGGGAAGGAGACTGGAAGCTGCTCTGAGACTCCAAGTGAAGGATAGGGTAAAATTTCTTCTTCTTCTTCTTCTTCTTCTTCTTCTTCTTCTTCTTCTTCTTCTTCTTCTTCTTCTTCTTCTTCTTCTTTTTCTTCTTCTTCTTCTTCATGGAAAACTGGGGCAGAAGTCTTTAGGAGCAACTTTTCCTGCCAGTCATTTCTCCCAAAGCAGATTATCAAGGAGAGGTAATCACAGAATGCCCTATCCGTGCTCATTTTTCTCATTGATCAAATGAAAATAGGCTTGCCAGAATTTCTTTTTTAAAATGTTAGGAAATAGAATTTTTAAAAAATAAATAAATAATCAATCCCCTTAAAAATAAAGGTTAACATTTAGATATTGAAAACCTACACGACCCCCTTCCCTCCCAGAGCATCACACAAAAGCAATCCCTGAGTATTATAGATAAGAAGAAGAAGAATTGTGGATTTATACCCCACCCTTCTCTCTGAAACAGAGACTCAGAGCGGCTTACAATCTTCTATATCTTCTCCCCCCACAGTGGACACCCTGTGAGGTGGGTGGGGCTGAGAGGGCTCTCACAGCAGCTGCCCTTTCAAAGACAACTCCTGCGATAGCTATGGCTAACCCAAGGCCATCCCATGGTTTTAAATTGTAGCTATGTTTTATTAGTTTTAACTTGTAAATATGAATGTTGTTAGCTGCCCTGAGTCCGCTTGCGGAGAGGGCGGGATAGACGTTTGACGTAAATAAATAAATAAATAAAATAAAAAGCAGCTTCAAGTGGAGGAGTGGGGAATCAATCCCGGTTCTCCCAGATAAGGGTCCGCACACTTAACCACTACACCAAACTGGCTCTCATATAAGTGCAAGCATCATGTTGGGAAATTCTGTGTAACTTGGAGGTACAATCTGGGAAGGTCAGAGTTTGGGAAGGGAGGGGCATCATTGGGGTACAGTGCCTTAGAGTCCCACACACACACACAAATAGCCATTTCATTGAAGAGAACTGATCTCTGTAGTCTGGAAATCAGCCGTAATTCTATGAGATCTCCAGGTCTCACCTAGAAGTTGCCAGGTCTAATTGTGGATTAATTCCAATAGTTTCCTCTCACTTAGCAAAGGATCTTCTGTTCCTACTTCTAAACACTTAACTTCAGTTTACAAAATTTTATTTTGGCATTAGAAAGCATGCAGGCTAAGGCGTCAATGAATCTCCAAAGTAGAGATTCTAAAAAGGGAAGCGAATTCCAAATCTTTTTTTAAAAAAGAGAAGAATTTATCACCTCTTCTCTAAACTCTTCTCCTTCCCTTTCTCTCATTAATCATCATCACAGTCTTTATTGCGCCAGCAAATAAACCATAGCAACAACGCAAGGCTCCCATCGAAAGTATCATGAATCCAGGAACAAAAATATTCTCACATGAGCCTCGCTTTTCTCTTGCCACTAGTTGGGGAGACTTTTATGGCATCGCACTGCATGTAAAGTTCAAGACTTTGCCACGACCTTTTCTCCTTTAAATTGTTTCATCATTGTGACCGACACGGACCAAAGGGAAGATGTAAAAATGTTAAGGAAGTTCAGTTCTAAGGAGGTTAAACAACTCGTGCCGTGCCCTTTCCACATTATCCCAGACCTCCTGAAGGCACCGTAACATGAAAAGGATAGTCCCTCTCAATTACATTTGGTTGTCAGAGGAAGTATGCTTGAAATGAGTAGCAACCGAACATTCGGATTCTCAGGTCTTTGTTAATAGGAAGCCTTTCAGCTAGCAGAATGAAACTTCTCTCACTGGGGCCAAAATTTTCACCAAAATGCCACCATGGGGGACAGTGGATCTTGAGGAATCCCAAGGCAAATGTTCTGCAGTAGGAAAATGGAATTGACACAATTGCCCCCTTTCAGTAACGTGAATTTTGAGCAGTGCGTCATACAACATTTGGACTATTTTTAAAAGGGGGTATTCCCTTTTTGTTTATGAACATGAACATATGAAGCTGCCTTCTACTGAATCAGACCCTCGGTCCATCAAAGTCAGTATTGTCTACTCAGACTGGCAGCGGCTCTCCAGGGTCTCAAGCTGAGTTTTTTCACGCCTATTTGTTTGGACCCTTTTTAGTTGGAGATGCCAGGGATTGAACCTGGGACCTTCTGCTTACCAAGCAGATGCTCTACCACTGAGCCAGCATCCCTCCCAAAATCATTTGTGCATAAAGAAAATTTGTGTATAAAGAAAATGTATATGACAACTCTCTAGAGACCTGTTTGAGCCAGCTTGTAAAGTAAAAATAATACAATGAAATAATAACAATGTAAGAATTGTCAATCATAAAATGACACACGAAACCAAGATGGAGGCAGAAAATAACATTTGATAGCTTATTTGAGCAGACTTCGGAGGATGGTGGAAAACAGGAGGGCCTGGCGTGACTTGGTCCATGGGGTCGCAAAGAGCCAGACTCGGCTGTGCGACTGAACAACAAAAACTTAGAATGTTGTCCATAAAGCGACCCAAGGGTTAGAAGCAGCCTGGTAAAGGGAGGTCTTGTTACATTTATCTTCCAATCGTGTGTCGCTTTCTTGAGGTTCTTGGGGCTTTCTTTTGACTTCCTCAGGACATTTTTATGGAGACTTGAGCACAGATTTATAGTGGAAAGAGTGTGTGGGGGGGGGGAAACAAAACATCGCACACCACCCACTGATGATCCTCCCCGGGGCACACTGAGATGTGAAACTTCTGGTTGGCATGGGGATGGGGAAGAATGGTCACTTCCCACTCAAAGAGGATGCCGGGTTTCTGTGAGATCTGCTTGCATTGGGTGTGGGAGTGGCAGGGAACGCATTGTTTGTGCACCTCTCAAACTGGGCCAGAGAACCTGCCAGCCTCCCCAACACCGCGTGAATCACGTCTCCCCGGGGTTCTGTAGGCAAGGTTGACAGGAGTGGTTAGTGAAGAGCTGCCAAACGAATTAGAATACAACAAGATGTACATGGATCAGAGCACAACGGGAGTGGCTGACTTTGTCAATGCAGTAAGACACATTTTCTAGCCCCCCCGCCCTTTCCTCCAGTTAGAAATGCAACTGGAATTTATATTTCAATTAGTTTGCAATCGTTCCATTTGTTTTCTGATTCTTGAAAGCAGAAGATGAAGAAGAGAAAGCTTTTATACCCCATGTTTCTCTGTCTTAAAGAGTCTCAAAGTGGCTTATAATTGCCTTTTCCTTCCTCCCCTCACAATGGGTGCCTTGTGAGGGAGGTGAGAGAATTCTGAGAGAACTGTCCCCAGCAGTGTTCCCTCTCAGCTGAGTTTGCGTGAGCTTGCTCACAGTTTTTTAGCCTCCAGCTCACACAATTTTCTCTTAGCTCAGGAAGGATTGACTCCAGAGCACAATAATTTATGCAGTAGCTCACAACTTTAATGCCAGTGGCTCACAGCTTTAATACCAGTAGCTCACAAAGTAGAATTTTTGCTCGCAAGACACTGCAGCTTAGAGGGAACAACTTAGAGGTCACTAAGCTGGCTGCATGTGGAGGAAGAGTGAGGAATCAAACGTGGTCCTCCAGATTAGAGTCCACAGCTCTTAACCACTACAACACGCTGGTTCTCAAGTGACCATAATATTGATTCTAGAGTCCAGACAAGATGGAGAACAACAATTCCACACAAGCAAAAAAAAAAAAATCCAAATAAAATATATCTGACTACTGAGAGTAACACATTATGCAACTAATTCTCTAGCCCAAGAGTGTTGAAATCATTTGTTATGAGGGCCGGATTTTCACCTTGTCGGGCCGGGTCATGTGTGTCATAAAACGGAATGTCTGGTAGGGGAGATATAAACTTTATAAAGAACGCAGGCAAACACATACGCTCAGCCTAATCCACCTCACTGGCTTGTTGAGCCTCAGCCAACAGAAGGAAGAGAGGCTTGGCTCAGTAGCTCCGCTGTGCAATTGAGAGAGCCTGGCAAAGCCAGCTCTCCTTCCCCCGCTTCCTTCCCAAGGGAGGAGCTTTGCCCTGTAGCTCCTGTGCGATTGAGCAAGCCTGGCCAAGCAAGTTGTGATGCAGAAGGAAGCAAGAGAGGGAGAAGGAAGCAGACAACAGTGAGTTGCTTTTGGGCCTGATTCAGTCTCTGGGCCGTGTGTTTGACACCCCTGCTCTAGCTTCTGTAAACAAAAGCCAGGCTCAGATTCCCCCAAATCCCCACCAGGTGGCCAAGAGGGTACTTCCTCTCCATCAGCCTACCTTACAGGGTTGTTGTGGCAATACAATGGAAATGCAAGGACGTGGAAGTTCTGTGACCATGAAGAAACCAGGAACAAAATTCTCTAAATCATCAAAACAAAACAAAACATTGCTCAGAGATTCCTTACGGTGTGAGGTCCCTGGGGCCCTCTGTGGGCATGCCTGCCGTCCCACTGATGCCTCTGCTCCCCCTGCAACCTCAGATGTGGGAAGGGAAGGGCTTCTTTTGTAGCAGGAACTCCTATGCATATTAGGCCACACCCCTGATGGAGCCAATCCTCCTGGAGCTTTCAGGGTTCTTCTAACAGGGCCTACTGTAAGCTCCCAGAGGATTGGCTACGTCGGGATGTGCGGCCTAATATGCAAAGGAGTTCCTGCTACCCAAAAAAAGCCCTGGGGAAGGGGTCCATCCCTTGATATAATGGAAAGAAGGATTTTTTAAAATTAACTGCAAGAGAAATATAATAGACTAGTCAGAGGACTGTTGGTTTTGCTCATGTTATAACTTAAATATATTGAAAAGAGACTAGTGGAATAGTCACAAGCTGTCTGCGGGGCAGACAAAAAATAATAATGATGATGAGGGAATAAATTATTCTTTATGAATGATCATCCCAGTATTGTTCTCATTAACAGGAGAACACTTGATTTACCTTCTCCTTACAGATAATCAACCGCTTATTGATGTCCTAGTGTGATACAGAATGATGCGCTGTCGTTTGAACCTCTCGTTTCCTAAATTCATCACAGAGCCACATTAAAATATCTTATACACCGTGTAATTGTCTTCAGCGAACACTGCTAAGACAGTAATTGTGTCATCAAGAGTTAATTTATTCTCAGCAAGCCTGGGCAACGTAAGATATTAATCTCCCAGAGTACCCAAACTGTTGCGCGAGGTTAAAATATTCACTCCAACTGAAACATAAACAAGCCATCCATTTGCAGCTCTTTGCATAAATTGCTAACCTGCTACTGGCTGCTGAACATGGAATCTTACGTTTTAGGAACGTAAGAGAAGCCATGTTGGATCAGGCCAATGGCTCATCCAGTCCAGCACTCTGTGTCACAAAAAACCCAGGTGCCATCAGGAGGTCCACCAGTGGGGCCAGGACACTGGAAGCTCTCCCACTGTTGCCCCCCCCGCAAGCACCAAGAATACAGAGCATCACTGCCCCAGACAGAGAGTTCTATCTATATCCTGTGACTAATAGCCACTTATGAACCTCTGCTCCAGATGTTTATACAAACCCCTCTTGAAGCTGGCTATGCTTTTAGCTGCCACCACTTCCTGTGGCAGTGAATTCTATGTGTGAATCACCCTTTGGGTGAAGAAGTACTTCCTTTTATCCGTTCTTTTATCCATTTGGGGGGTCAGGGGGAGAGCTCAGAAGCAAGGCCATCAATAGATGGTGGTGCTGTCAAGTTGCAAGTAACTCATGGTGACCCCTCATGGTTTTTTCAAGGCAAGAGAAGGACAGAGGTGGTTTGCCATTGCCTACCTCTGAGTAGCAACCCTGAATAGCTTTGCCAGGTCCAACTCAGGAAATACCTGGGGACTTTGGGAGCCTGATTTCAATCCAGGTCGAATGGAGAAGAAAGACAGACCCCAACACACTTTCATTCAGGGATCCCCCGACCATCACCTTACATGGTGCCTGCCAATTATTTTCAGAAAGTAAGTGGAACTAGGTGGGACTCTTGCCTAGCATGACTTCTGATTGGACCTTGGAGATCTGATTGGCTGTGCAGATTAAAAGAATAATGACTTGGCATCAGTTGCTTCAACAGTGTTGGCTTTATTGTCTCTCTCTCTCAATCTTCTTTCGCAATGCATTCTTTCAAAGGAGCCCTCTTCTCCCGTGCTCTTGGACTTCCTCTAGGAGTGTGTGCGGTCACCTCCTCCAGCATTCATTTTGTGGTTGTGCTCCCACTCTGTGTCAGAATTCCAGAGGTGCCCACAAGCTCCAAAAGACTGAGGACTCCTGCTTTCACAAACTGACACTGCCTGCCATCTCACCCACCTCACATTCATAATTTCACCAGGGCAGGGGGGATGTATGGAATGGAGCAATACTGATGTTGGAGTTCCATGGTTCTTTGGAATGGCATGGCTGTGTGTCGGTATCTCATGATCCATCTGGCCAGAGATGATCACACAAGTCCACAGACACTCAGAATTGATTCTCATTGGCAACCCAATTGTTACGGCATGGTGGGTCTTGAGAAGAACAACTCCAGGTTCTGCAATGCCGCCAACACCTGGGTTTCGGTCTCAAGGTTCGAGGGCGACTTGACACGACTGCGCAAAATGCAACATCACTGCACAACTGGCACGTGTGAACCTAACATGGCTTTGATATCACCTCGCCTAATCTCCACTGCAAAATCGTTTCAACAGAGTCAATTCACACACATAGCTGTCAAGTAAACAAGAAAAGATCCCGGAAGTTAAGCAATGTCCATTTGTCCTTGAAACCCCATTCAAAGCGAAGTGGGAGCATTTAACCACAGTATGTTATCATCACACACAAAAGGACAACTCCATTTCCCTGTTCCATTTCTCCCCACATATGAAGCTGCCTTATACTGAATCAGACCCTCGGTCCATCAAAGTCAGTCTTGTCTACTCAGACTGGCAGAAGCTCTCCAGGGTCTCAAGCTGAGGTTTTTCACGCCTATTTACCAGGACCCTTTTTAGTTGGAGATGCTGGGGATTGAACCTGGGACGTTCTGCTTACCAAGCAGATGCTCTACCGCTGAGCCACCATCTCTCCCCTTAGACATATGAATATATGAAGCTGCCTTCTACCAAATCAGACCCCTGGTCCATCAAAGTCAGTCTTGTCTACTCAGATTGGCAGAAGCTCTCCAGGGTCTCAAGCTGAGGTTTTTCACGCCTATTTACCTGGGCCCTTTTTAGTTGGAGATGCCGGGGACTGAACCTGGGACCTTCTGCTTACCAAGCAGATGCTCTACCACTGAGCCATCCTCCCTCCCACTTGCGGTCCTGAGATTAAACAAGGTGGGAGAGATGGATTTGATCTTCAGACAAGGCCAGAGAGAGAGAACCTGCCCTGCCCTGGATGGCCGAGGCTACCTTGATCGCATCATGTCTTGGAAGTTTAGCAGAATCATCCAGGTGAGTACTTGGATGAGAGACCACCAAGGAAGTCTAGGATTGGTACACAGAGGCCAGCGATGGCAAACCACCTCTGAATGTTTCTTGTCTTGCAAATCCTACGGCAGGGGTGTCAACCGCATTTGTTTTGAGGGCCAAATCCGATATAAATGAGACCTTGTCGGGCCAGGTCATGTCAGACTGGGCCATGTGTGTACCTATTTCAGATCAGGTAGCAGAGATATAAACTGTATAAAGGAAACAAACACAATTAAAGATTAAAACATTAGCATTCATTGGTCTTAAAGGTGCTTTCTTTGTATTTATCCCATAGGATCCAGGGAACTGGGCAAAGGAGGCTCTGACTCTTTCCCTCCTTCCCAAGGGGACCAGGAGGGGGAGGAGCCTCAGCCTGTAGAAGGAAGAGAGGCTTGGCTCAGTAGCTCTGCTGTGCAATTAAGAGAGCCTGGAAAAGCAAGCTCTGCCTCCCCTCTTCCTCCCCAAGGGAGGAGCCTCAGCCAATGGAGAAAATAGAGGGTTTGCTCTGTAGCTCCTATGTGTTTGAGCGAGCCTTGCAAAGCAAGCTGTGATGCAGAAGGAAGCAAGAGAGAGGGAGAAGGAAACAGGCAACAGCCAGTTGCTCGGGGGCCTGATAGGAGCCCTCGGGGGGGGGGGGCTGATTTGGCCCCCGGGATGCATGTTTGACAACTCTGCCTTCTGGAGTCACCATAACTTGGCTATGCCTTGACATCAGAGAGAGAGAGAGAGCCTGTCTAGTGGTTGAAGTGCCTAACTAGGACTAGGGAGAACCAGGTTGAAAACCCACTCTATCATGAAATCCACTCTGTGATGTTGGACCAGACACCCTCTCGCAGCCTAATGTGCCCCTCAAGGTTGCTATGAAGATCAAAATGGAAGACCATGTATCCTAACATTGTGGAGGAAGAGTGAAATAAAAATGGAGAGGTGGAGCCAATGTAGCACATTGGGGCCAAGAATCCCAGCTACAAATACAAGTTGATGGGGTGCGAACTGGCAGAGATTGACCAAGAGAAAGATCTTGGGGTCGTGGTAGATAACTCACTGAAAATGTCAAGACAGTGTGCATTTGCAATAAAAAAGGCCAACGCCATGCTGGGAATTATTAGGAAGGGAATTGAAAACAAATCAGCCAGTATCATAATGCCCCTGTATAAATCGATGGTGCGGTCTCATTTGGAGTACTGTGTGCAGTTCTGGTCGCCGCACCTCAAAAAGGATATTATAGCATTGGAGAAAGTCCAGAAAAGGGCAACTAGAATGATTAAAGGGCTGGAACACTTTCCCTATGAAGAAAGGTTGAAACGCTTGGGACTCTTTAGCTTGGAGAAACGTCGACTGCGGGGTGAAATGATAGAGGTTTACAAGATAATGCATGGGATGGAGAAAGTAGAGAAAGAGGTACTTTCCCCCCTTTCTCACAATACAAGAACTCATGGGCATTCAATGAAATTGCTGAGCAGACAGGTTAAAACGGATAAAAGGAAGTACTTCTTCACCCAAAGGGTGATAAACATGTGGAATTCATTGCCACAGGAGGTGGTGGCGGCCACAAACATGGCCACCTTCAAGAGGGGTTTAGATAAAAATATGGAGCAGAGGTCCATCAGTGGCTATTAGCCACAGTGTGTGTGTGTGTGTGTGTGTGTGTATTTGCTCAGAGGAAACAGTGAGGGAGATTTTGGTTTTTATTCCTTCCCTGTAGGCCTGCCCAGAGCCTGTTTGGTCTAGTGGTGAAGTGTGTGGACTCTTATCTGGGAGAACCGGGTTTGATTCCCCATTCCTCCACTTGCACCTGCTGGAATGGCCTTGGGTCAGCCATAGCTTTCGTAGGAGTTGTCCTTGAAAGGCAGCTTCTGGGAGAGCTCTCTCAGCCCCACCTACCTCACAGGGTGTCTGTTGTGGGGGAAGAAGATAAAGGAGATTGTGAGCCACTCTGAGATTTGGAGTGAAGGGTGGGGTATAAATCTTGGTCTTCTTCTTGGTGAATGTTATGGGAAATACATCCCCACTGGTCTCATCCAGCTCTTCATATAGGCTTGGGGATGAACAGGGTGATGATATTCATGATGGCTCTCTCCATGTCTGGACACCACCGATCATTGACCATCTCTTGACCCACCACCACCCATGAAAAAGAATATAATACAAAGTGACTTAAATGGGACATGCAGTCATTAGAAGGAGAGGGATTTCTGAACCAGACCTTTGGTTTTCCATGCTTCCGTCTCAAGGGGCGAGCTTTCATTCCATCATGATAAGATTAGCTACACTTTTCTCGCAGTTTCGTCCTCGCCGCCACCTAGGCCTGACGACTTTAATTGGGGGGCAGCACAGTTGCCTAGTGATGTCTTCATCAACTGTTTGAAAGACTCTAGGTCACCAGCTCAGAGATTTGAATATATAATTTGGCTAATTGAGTGGAGTGTCCCTTTTGACCATAGTCAATTTCTACTAATTAGAAATAAGAATCATTAGCTAATGTGTGGAAGAGAGTGCTGAGGAAGAAACATCGCCGGAAGGGCTAAATGCCTCATTCGGTGAACGGGCGATCACTGTTATTTACTTTCCTCCTTTTCACCAAACCTACAAGATCCCATACCAGGCCTGATTTGAGGCAGCGGTCCCTCCGGGGCTTGTTTTTAGAGCAGGAACGCAGTTCCAGTTGGCTTGGTGTCAAGGGGTGTGGCCTAATAGAGCCAGTTTGGTGTAGTGGGTAAGTGTGCGGACTCTTATCTGGGAGAACCAAGTTTGATTCCCCACTCCTCCACTTGCACCTTCTGGAATGGCCTTGGGTTAGCCATAGCTCTGGCAGAGGTTGTCCTTGAAAGGGCAGCTGCTGTGAGAGCCCTGTCAGCTCCACCCACCTCACAAGGTGTCTGTTGTGGGGGGAGAAGTTATAGGAGATTGTAAGCCGCTCTGAGACTCTGATTCAGAGAGAAGGGCAGGGTATAAATCTACAATTCTTCTTCTTCTATTACGCAAAGGAGTTCATTTTTTTCTACAAAAAAGCCCTGTGGGAAACAATGGTGATATCAGGGGGTGTGGTCTAATATGCAAATGAGTTCCTGCTGGCCTGTTTTGACACACACAAAAAGCCCTGGGTTAGTGAGTTTAGTGGGTAAGCTGAGTTAGTGAGAGCTAGCTCACTGGGGGGGGGGGCAGTTAGCTTCCACCTCACACATTTTTGTCTTAGCTCAAGAAAAACGGCCGCAGAGCAAACTTATTGATGCAGTCGCTTGCAGCTTTAATGCCAGTAGCTCACAAAGGAGACGTGTTGCTCACAAGACACAGCTTAAAGGGAGTATTGGTTTGGGGGTCAGTTCTCATACCCTTCTCCTCTTTTGTGTGAAAAATGCAGATATAGAGTGTAGTGTTCAGGGTCAGCTCTGTCATTTGGCAAACTAGGTGATTACCTAGGGCGCCAGCCTTCTGAGCATGCCAAAATGGGTGCCCCCCCCGTACCTCTGTGATGTCATTAATGCAGGGCAGAGTGTCAGAAGTTAGCCTTGCCTAGGGTGCCAGACAGTCTTGGGCTGGCCCTGGTGGTGTTCTTCAGGACTCTTCACCTGAGGTGAGCGTCAGTTGCTTCTAGGAGAGCAGATGGTGTTCATTTAGTCAGAAGAGATCTATGCAGTACCATACACTGGAGCACCATACACTGGAGCACCACACCTGTACTGGGTTCCCTCTCTGTTTTGCATTCTTCTGTGGCATGGTCCCCTTTGACCCTTGTTTAGCACAAGGCCCCCGTGCTTTAAGGTGTGTGATTTATTTATTTATATTATTTATAGTCCGCCTTTCTCACCAGGTCTCCAGGCAGATTACACAGAGAGTGTCAAGACAACATTCAATAAACGAGGCAATAGACAGGGCTTTTTTTTTTCCTTTGAGCAGGAACACATAGGAACGCAGTTCCGGATGGGTAGGCATCAGGGAGCATGGCCTAAGATGCAAACGAGTTCCTGCATGAAAGAATGGTGCTGTCAGGGGATGTGGCCTAATATGCAAATGAGTTCCTGCTGGGGATTTTGACCAGTTTGGTGAAGTGGTTAAGTGTGCGGACTCTTATCTGGAAGAACCGGGTTTGATTCCCCAGTCTTCCATTTGAACATGCTGGAATGGCCTTGGGTCAGCCATAGCTTTCTTTAAAAGGGCAGCTGCTAGGCTTCCCAATCCCAAAAGGTCTTTAAAAGGGCAGCTGCTAGGCTTCCCAATCCCCGGGTCCCAGCAGGGGATCCCCTGGTTTTACAGGTTTCCCCCCACCCCCAGCCAGCTGGCCGGTGGGGGAAAGCCCCGCCCCCACAGTCACCATGTACCTCTAGAGCTCCAGCAGCTTTAGAAACCTGCAAACAGGTCCATTTTTAAAATGTGTGCCTTTAATGTTTAGCAGGAAACAGGAAGCACTTCATGGGGAAGGGTCAGCAACAGTTTCGTCAGAGCACAGACCCTCTGTTTGTTTTGCTTTCATTTTCAAAGCAAGTAAAGTTGTGGAGGAACCAGACACAGTAAGTGTGTGTGTGTGTGTGAGAGAGAGAGAGGGGGGGAGGAGGCAGGGGATTCCCCGGTTTGGAGGCCCTCCCCCCGCTTTAGAAAGCGGGGTGGGGAGGGAAATGTCTACTGGGCACTCTATTATTCCCTATGGAAAACGATTCCCATAAGGAATAATGAGGAATTGATCCACATTCTTTGAGGTAGAGGCACCAAACTTGCAGCATAGCATCTGATGCCTTTCCTCAAAACACCCTCCAAGTTTCAGAAGGATTGGACCAGGGGGGCCAATTCTAGGAGCCCTCAAAGAAGGTGCCCCTGTCCTTCATTATTTCCAATGGAGGGAAGGCATTGAAAAGGTGTGCCGTCCCTTTCAATGTGATGGCCAGATCTCCCTTCGGAGTTCAATTGTACTTGTTCCAATCTTGCTCATGACTCCACCTCCAATGTCTCCTGGCTCCACCCCCAAAGTCTCCTGGCCCCACCCCCAAAGTCTCCTGGCCCCACCCCCAAAGTCCGCAGGTATTTCTTGAATTGGACTTGGCAACCCTATCAGCTGCTGCAAGAGCTCTCTCAGCCCCACCTACCCTACAGGGTGTCTGTTGTGTGGGGGGGGGGGGCGGGGTGGTAAAGGAGCTTGTGACTGCTCTGAGATTCAGAGTATAGGATGGGATATAAATCCAATATCATCATCATTTTCTTCTTCTTTTCCTACAAAAAAAAGGGGGGGGCTGGCAATAGGCATGGGTTTTATGACCAACCAGAAATCTAAAAACAGAACAAAAGGTTGAAACGCTTGGGACTCTTTAGCTTGGAGAAACGTCGACTGCGGGGTGACATGATAGAGGTTTACAAGATAATGCATGGGATGGAGAAAGTAGAAGTACTTTTCTCCCTTTCTCACAATACAAGAACTCGTGGGCATTCGATGAAATTGCTGAGCAGACAGGTTAAAACGGATAAAAGGAAGTACTTCTTCACCCAAAGGGTGATTAACATGTGGAATTCACTGCCACAGGAGGTGGTGGCGGCCACAAGTATAGCCACCTTCAAGAGGGGTTTAGATAAAAATATGGAGTACGGGTCCATCAGTGGCTATTAGCCACAGTGTGTGTGTATATATAAAAATTTTTGCCACTGTGTGACACAGAGTGTTGGACTGGATGGGCCGTTGGCCTGATCCAACATGGCTTCTCTTTCTTATATTCTTATGTTCAAAAGCAAAGCATAATGCAATTCAATGATGCAGAATTCCATACCGGGATCCTAGCTCCAGCAAGTTATACAGCAAGTATATAGGCCATCGTCCCTTATAACTTCTCCAAGTTACCTCTCGTAATCATTCGGTACATTGTAAGTCTATTGTCTGTGTAGAAAAGCCCTCTTGAGTAATTCACTTTTGCAGATGGGAAGGACTTCTGCCTGAGAACCCAGAGGACCGCTGTCGGTCTCAGTGGACAATACTGACTTTAAAGGACCGAGACTCAGCTTCAGTATAAGGCAGCTTCATGTGTTTACCCGTCAAAGTACAGATGGCAAACGGCACATCCAGGGTACTGTCGCTCCAGGGATGCCTGTCCTAAACAGAACCCGTCTGCATTAGTCTGACTAATCCACCAGTGAAAGGTTCAAGTTGGGCAGCCGTGTTGGTCTGAAGCAACAGAACAAAGCTTGGAGTTCAGTGGCACCTTTAAAACCAACAAAGTTTAATCCTGGATATAAGCCCCATGGCGCAGAGTGGTAAAGCTATGGTACTGCAGTCCAAGCTCCCTGCTCATGACCTGAGTTCGATCCCGGAAGGAATCTGGGTTCAGGTCGCTGGCTCGAGGTTGACTCAGCCTTCCATCCTTCCGAGGTCGGTCAAATGAGTCCCCAGCTTGCTGGGGGGAAAGTGTAGATGACTGGGGAAGGCAACGGCAAGCCACCCCGTAAAGAGTCTGCAGTGAGAGCATCGTGATGCGACATCATCCCAGAGTCGGAAATGACTGGTGCTTGCGCAGGGGTCTACCTTTACCTTTATAAACTTTCGTGGACATGTATCTGAAGAATGAAACTTCGTTGGTCTTAAAAGTGCCACTGCACTTTGTTCTAATCCACTCGTGGTTAGCAAGATAACTTCAGGAGATCTACAAATTGACCTTGAAGGCTTTTCAAAGCTCTTTGCGGGGATGGCTGCCCGTCACCCAATCCTGAGAGAATGAATTCCATAAGTAAATATTCAGTGTGTGAGATGCAACCAATGCAGGGCTATTTTTTGTAGCAGGAACTCCTTTGCATATTAGGCCATGCCCCCCTGATGTAGCCAATCCTCCAAGAGTTTACAGAGCTCTTAGCACAGGGCCTATTGCAAGCTCTTGGAGGATTGGCTACATCAGAGGGGTGTGGCCTAACATGCAAAGGAGTTCCTGATACAAAAAAAAAGTCCTGGATCAATACAATCCTAAATAGAGTTGAATCCTTCTAAATCCAGTGAAGACGATGGATTTAAAAGGGTATACTTGTTTAGAATTGCATCCTGGGGATTGGCAGCCCTAAAACAGAGGCCACTGATATTTCTTCTTTACCTCCTTCCTTCCTCCCCTCTTTGCCCCAGTCATCCAATGGAACTAGGGTTGCCAAGTCCAATTCAAGAAATATCAGGGGACTTTGGGGGTGGAGCCAGGAGCAAGATTATGAGAAGCATAATTGAACTGCAAAGGGAGATCTGGCCATCATATTTAAAGGAACTGCACACCTTTTAAATGCCTTCCCTCCATTGGAAATAAGAGATAGGGGCACCTTCTTTTGGGGCTCACAAAATTGGACCCCCGGTCCAATCCTTTTGAAACTTAAAGAGTATTTTGGAGAGAGGCACTGGATGCTGTGCTGAAAATTTGGTGCTTCTACCTCAAAAAACAGCTCCCCAGAGCCCCATATACCTGCAGATCAATTCTGCATTTTACCCTATGGGAATCGGTCTCCATAAAGAATAACGGAGTGCCCAGAAGACCAAACCACCACCACCACCCCCTGCTTTCTGATTACTCTGAAGCAGGGGGAGGACCTCCATACTGGGGGATCCCCTGCCCCCACCTGGGCATTGGCAACCCTAAGTGGAACTCAAAAGCTCTTAATGATTTTCAAAGCACATATCCGTTGCCTCTCTCTCCTTTTTGTCCAAAGCAGGGCTTTTTTTGAGCAGAAACACACAGGAACACACACCAGCTGGCTTGGTGTCAGTGGGTATGGCCTAATATGCAAATGAGGTCCTCCTGGACTTTCTCTACAAAAAGCCCTGTGCAAAACAATGGTGATGTCAGGGGGTGTGGTCTAATGTGCAAATTAATTCCTGCTTGGCTTTTTCTAAAAAAAAAAAAAAGCCCTGCGCCAAAGTATCCATTTTCTCTATGGGAACTGATCTCTGTAGTCTGGAGACTGGCCTAACTTTTTCTCCAAAAAGGACATTTAAAAAGGGACCTAAAAACCAAGCCAGGAACGTAACCTCAGAAAGGATCTCTCTTTCTCTGCTCAGATGGTTTCTCTGCTGAGATCTTTTTGCTCCCTCCCCAAAATCTGTGTGCCTCTTGATTTATTTATTTTTTAAAAAATCCCGTTTATCCGAATACCTTACTGTGGCAAGTAACAGCGAGCTTATACTGTAAATCTTTAAAGGATTTATAAAACCAAATGATGTTAGAATTGCAAGAGTATGCATTTCTTCCATGTAGGCTACGTGCGCTTGCTTTTTTTTTTTTTTTTTAAAGAAATGCCCTATGAACAAATGACATGCAGGAGAGTAGGCACCCTGGTTGTCATCCAACACTTCACCCACATTTTCTGTGTCTTTTCAAAAAAAATGGAACCAAATTATAATCTGACTGTATAGCGATCTCCCGGCATCCAGCAGAGCAGGCTGGTCTAACCACGGGGGACCCACCGCGTCGAACCTGCTGTTCTCCCACAGCTCAGGCCTGGTTTTCGCAACTGTGACAAATCATGAGCTTCAGAATACCAGGACACCAGGGATGGGTCATTCTTGTGTACTACGGATCCCAAGGGGGGCAGGATATCCAGAGGGGAGATGCCAGAGTGACATTTCAGCCAGCATGTCAAAGAGAAGCACAGCTAGCCACTCGGCAGAACTCGGCTGAGCGCCAACTCCTCCGGCATTCTGGCAGTGGCTCCCCCTCCCCTTTATTGGAAGTATCACTCCTGCATTTGTTTTGTACATGTGTACAGGGCTTTTCTTTTCTTTTATTTTTTAGCAGGAACACACTGGAACGCAGTTCTGGCTGGCTTGGTGCCAGGGGGTGTGGCCTAATATGCAAAGGAGTTCCTGCTGGGCTTTTCCCGCAAAAAGCTCTGCCTGCAACAATGGTGATATCAGGGTGTGTGGCCTAATATGCAAATGAGTTCCTGCTGTATATTCTTGAGGGATGTGATCAAAGTCAAACCTGAATGGCCTAATGGCTTCCCCAGTTTTCGCCTTAATTTTGCGATGAGTAGCTCATGATCTGAGCCGCGGTCAGCTCCAGGTCTTGTTTTTGCTGACTGTAAGGAGCTTCTCCATCTTTGACTGCAGAGTATATAATCAATCTGATTTCTGCGTTGCCCATCAGGTGATGTCCACGTGTAGAGTCGCCTCTTAGGTTGTTGGAAGAGGGTGTTCGCTATTACCAGCTTGACAAAACTCTATTAGCTTTTGCCCAGCTTCATTTTGTTCAGTTTGGTGTAGCGGTTTGGTGAGCCAGTTTGGTGTAGCAGTTAAGTGTGCGGACTCTTATCTGGGAGAACCAGGTTTGATTCCCCGCTCCTCCACTTGCACCGCTAGCATGGCCTTGGGTCAGCCATAGCTCTGGCAGAGGTTGTCCTTGAAAGGGCAGCTGCTGGGAGAGCCCTCTCCAGCCCCACCCACCTCACAGGGTGTCTGTTGTGGGGGAGGAAGGTAAAGGAGATTGTGAGCCGCTCTGAGACTCTTCGGAGTGGAGGGCGGGATATAAATCCAATATCTTCATCTACCTCACAGGGTGTCTGTTGTGGGGGAGGAAGGGAAAGGAGATTGTGAGCCGCTCTGAGACTCTTCGGAGTGGAGGGCGGGATATAAATCCAATATCTTCATCTACCTCACAGGGTGTCTGTTGTGGGGGAGGAAGGGAAAGGAGATTGTGAGCCGTTCTGAGACTCTTTGGAGTGGAGGGCGGGATATAAATCCAATATCTTCTTCTTCTTCTGGGCTTTTTCTACAAAAAAACCCCTGCATATGAAGAAGACTGCAGATTTATACCCCACCCTTCTCTCTGAATCAGAGACTCAGAGTGGCTTACAAACTCCCCTATCTTCTCCCCCCACACCCTGTGAGGTGGGTGGGGCTGAGAGGGTTCTCACAGCAGCTCTGCCCTTTCAAGGACAACTCCTGTGAGAGCTACGGCTAATCCAAAGCCATTCCAGCAGCTGTAAGTGGAAGAGTGGAGAATCAAACTCAGTTCTCCCAGCTAAGAGTCTGCACACTTCACCACTACACCAAAATATGTACATTGGGATGTACAGCTCACCCTTTCCAAAGGGTAGATCCAGGTGTGCAGCCGTGCCGGTCTGAAGCAATAGAACAAAGTAGGAGTCCAGCAGCACCTTTAAGACGAATAAAGTCTTATTTTATTCAAAGTGGCTGTTTTACTGCAAAGGAGCCTCAAGAACAGAATGGAGAGGGAAATTGTTGAATTACTAATTATTATGAAACTTGGAACGGACACCTCCCCGGGACTAAACAGGGATATTGGTATTTTGACTCTCATTAGATATGGTAAACCCATTCTCACCAAGTATGGCTGTATATCCACAGTATTCCAATGCATTTCTCTTTTAGAACAGTGTATCAGAGTAATGTTTTTTTTTGTATTGACGTGCTCAAATAAGCGATCTTGCCTGTCTATCTCGTTACATACACTAAACCCATCTTCCGCCATATTTTAATGTATTCTTCTTCTTCTTCTTTTTTTCTAATGGCAAACGAGAATAATATTTATAATGTATGTTACATGTTAAAAAGCAAATCAGGTGGACAGGGAAAGACAAGTTCTCAGTTTAATCCAGACGTACAAGCAATAGAGCAATGAGCAAACAGCATTTATGGCCTCGTTCTCCCGTTCTGACATGTTGCTGTTTTATGGGTTTCCCACACAAATGTGATCCAGACCAAATGTTCTTTCAAAGGTCGTTTTCGCACTGACCTTATTCCGGAGCGACGTCCCTCTTCACCACGCAGCGTCTGCGCGGATTTCGCATTAATTGCTCCGCAGAATCCGGAAGAGCCGCGGCTTCTGCGTCGCAAATGTAAACCGCCAAAAACCAGTTTATATTTGCGACGCAAAAGCCGCAGCTCTTCCGGGTTCTGCGGAGCAATTAGTGCGAAATCCGCGCAGACGCTGCGCGGTGAAGAGGGACGTCGCTCCGGAATAAGGTCAGCGCGAAAACGACCAAAGAGTCCAGTGGCGCATTTAAGAACAGCAACACTTTATTCAAGGTATGGGTTTTCATGTGCACGCCCTGAAGACTTTGTTGGTCTTCAGGGCGCCACTGGACTCTGGCTTTGCTCTGAGGTTTAATGCCAGAGAGTTCCCCTTCAGAAGTGGCCATTTTCTCCTGGCAAACCGAACTCCGTTGCTTGAAGATCAATTGTAATAGCAGGATCTCCAGGCTACACGGGCAAGTCCGCCTAAAGGTTACAAGGGCAAGCCCTTGTAAACGGAAACTTCATGGTGTGTGAAGTTTATGGAATCTTGCCACGCTCTGACGATTGTAGAAAAGCTGGTCAAAGCTTTCATCGAAACGGGGGGAGATAAAGTACCACCTCGTTGCTGTGTATGCTGTGCTTTAAGAATGTGTTCTCATCAGAAAGCCAGTTTGGTGTAGTGGTGAAGTGTGCGGACTCTTATCTGGGAGAACCGGGTTTGATTCCCCACTCCTCCACCTGCAGCTGCTGGAATGGCCTTGGGTCAGCCATAGCCTCAGGAGGGACAGTGGCTCAGTGGTAGAGCATCTGCTTGGTAAGCAGAAGGTCCCAGGTTCAATCCCCGGCATCTCCAACTAAAAAGGGTCCGGGCAAGTAGGTGTGAAAAACCTCAGCTTGAGACCCTGGAGAGCCGCTGCCAGTCTGAGTAGACAATATTGACTTTGATGGACCGAGGGTCTGATTCAGTTTAAGGCAGCTTCGTATGTGCATATGTTCAATTGTTGAATCTCAAAAATTTCAAGAATTTCTACTGAAGACTATAGCTCATATCAACTTCGGGTCTCTTCGTAAGAACATAAGAGAACCATGTTAGATCAGGCCAATGGCCCATCCAGTCCAACACTCTGTGTCACACAGTGGCAAAAAAAAATTATATATACACACACACTGTGGCTAATAGCCACTGATGGACCTCTGCTCCATATTTTTATCTAAACCCCTCTTGAAGGTGGCCATGCTTGTGGCCGCCACCACCTCCCGTGGCAGTGAATTCCACATGTTAAGTACTTCCTTTTATCCATTTTAACCTGTCTGCTCAGCAATTTCATCGAATGCCCACAAGTTCTTGTATTGTGAGAAAGGGAGAAAAGTACTTCTTTCTCTACTTTCTCCATCCCATGCATTATCTTGTAAACCTCTATCATGTCACCCCGCAGTCGACGTTTCTCCAAGCTAAAGAGCCCTAAGCGTTTCAACCTTTCTTCATAGGGAAAGTGTTCCAGCCCTTTAATCATTCTAGTTGACCTTTTCTGGACTTTCTCCAGAAGCAAGATCAGAGATCCCGTTGGTAAGAGAAGGACTTTAGATAAAACTGGCTGCTCCCTTTAAAAAGTCCTTTCTCGGCCCTTGTTTTTGGGTGTTTGCATCGAAGTATGTGCGTTAAGAAATAATTTTTTGGATATGAGAGCGTTCATAAGCTTGTTGTATATTTTTAAAATTTGTATTGCGGTTTATTGTTGAGGCTGGTTAGCCCGGAACCCTTTGGGGTTTTCTTCTGTCACCACCTGAAGGCTGGCCACCCTATATGGCAGCGTCATTAAATATGGAACCAGTGCAATAGTCTGGCACCTTGCCATCCCAGGATACAGTTAGGCAGAGGAATAACGGGCAAGAAAATAGAAGGAGGAGGGAAAATAAATCATCCTCCTCTTCGTAATTAATCCCAAGGTCGCTTTACGGTCTTTAACCTATTTGCAATCAAAGGGCCCACGAAGATGCTCACTTTCGAGGTGTACAGCTGAGATTGGTTTTCTTATTGTCTTATTTATTAACTGTTTAGGCAATTCAGAGCCCCACTTTGCCACCCTCAATAGGCACTCGAAGCAAAAAGACAGTGAAAGAAATAACCGTTTAAAGAAGATGCAACTGAAATAAACCAAGAAGACGAAAACGCGGGGCTTTTTGTGCAGAAAAAGCCCACCAGGGGCTCATTTGCGTATTAAGCCACAGCCTCAGATGTCACCATTGTTTCACACAGGGCTTTTTTTGTGGGAAAAGCCCAGCAGGGACTCATTTGCATATTAGGCCACACCCCCTGATGCAAAGCCAGCCAGAACTGTGTTCCTGCTCAAAAAAAGCCCTGAAAAATCACATACATTGCAACATCCTGAGTAGGTTCTGAATCTCATGTGGACTGAAGGAATGATGTCACATTCTCCAGGTGACAGTGTTGTTACCCGCCTTGGGTCCTCAGGTGCTCAGGAGAAAGGCAGGCCTATACATCTACTAAATAAAACCAGGGCTCATCTTGTAGCAGGAGCTCCTTTGCCTCTTTAGGCTACACCCCCTGATGTAGCCAATCCCCCAAGAGCTTACAGGGCTCTTTGTGCAAGGCCTACTGTAAGCTCTTGGAGGATTGGCTACATCAGGGGTGTGTGGCCTAACGGGCAAAAGAGCTCCTGCTGCAAAATGAGCCCTGAATGGGCGAAACGGTTCCCCACTCCTCCACTTGCAGCTGCTGGAGTGGCCTTGGGGTAGCCATAGCTATGGCAGGAGTTGTCCATGAAAGGGCAGCTGCTGTAAGAGTCCTCTCAGTCCCACCCACCTCACAGGTTGTGGGGGAAGGAGATTGTAAGCCACTCTGAGACTCTGATTCAGAGAGAAGGGCAGGGTATAAATCTGTGGGCTTCTTCTTCTTCCTTTGCCCTGACATGGCTAACCCTGGCTAGCACAATCTTGTTAGATCTCAGAAGCTAAGCAGGCTCAGCCCTGCTTAGTATTTGGATGGGAGTCCAGCAAGGACGTCTTGTGTTGTCATGCATAGACAGGCAATGGCATGCTTCCTTGACTTGACTTGAGAACCCCACAGGGTCGCCATAAATTGGCTATGACTTGTGGGCACGACCCACCACGTATGTGACATTTATATGCCCAATGTGCTGATGTCCGTATAACACTGAAAAAGGTGTACTTTTTAAGGGGGAATTTGAACATACATAAATGACAAAAAGAAGGAATCACATGAGCGACCTATGAAGACAACGGAAAAGGGAATTTTGGGGGGCGGGGAGTCATAACAATAGAAGAAGCTATTGGGATTATATCCCCCTTATACTCTGTATCTCAGAGTCTCAGGGCGTTTTCCCACAGAGCTTACCTCGGAGTGACGTCCCTCTTCACCGCGCAGCGTCTGCGCGGATTTCCCACCAACTGCTCCGCATAACCAGGAAGTGCCGGACCTTTTGCGTCGCAGATGTAAACCGCTAAAAACCAGTTTACGTTAGCGACGCAAAAGCCGCGGCTCTTCCTGGTTATGCGGAGCAGTTGGTGGGAAATCCGCGCAGACACTGCGCGGTGAAGAGGGACGTCGCTCCGAGGTAAGCTCTGTGGGAAAACGCCCTCAGAGTGGCTTGCAATCTCCTTTACCTTCCTCCCCCACAACAGACACCCTGTGAAGTTGGTGGAGCTGAGAGGGCTCTTACAACAGCTGCCCTTTCAAGGACAACTCCTGCGATCGCTATGGCTGACCCAAGGCCGTTCCTGCGGCCGCGAGTGGAGGAGTGGGGAATCAAACCCGTTTCCCCCAGGTAAGAGTCGGTGCACTTAACCACTACACCAAACTGACTCTCATAGGGATGAGGAAATCAGAAAGAATCTCTAATATGGGGGTCTCAGCTCTCTGTTTCGCTAGAAAGTAATGCCTGTGTATAAACTTTTAAAAAAAAAAATTACCGAACCTCCCAACCAGCTAGTGGCAGAAAAGTTTAATTTGATTAAAGGGAAGCATGGAGCTGGAGAGAACCCAACAAAACACAGAAGCTTTGAGCTTCAACTAGTTGCGATGTCTCAAAAAAAAAAAACACCCAAACCCCTCAGGAGGCAATAGTAGAAGGCAAGAACCCCCTGATATTTATTTATCTGGTGTTTTCTTTCAGATCTCACAATATGACAACACATGTCAGCGTCAACGGAGATCCTGCGGGCAACACCTTGAAAACTATGTGGAGGTACCGAAAGTAAACAGCGCCGGCTGTGATTTCAGTGATAAAACACACCAATGTAAGGAGAACCTCTCGGGATCCATAATCTCCAATTGTCACGGGATAAGAATTGTCTGTCTTTTTGATAAAAGATGTCAGTTCCCCCCCCCCTTCCTTTTCTGGGTTTTCAAGAGAAAAAAAAACTGAAGACTGCTGTATACCAGCTAAACCTTCGGAAAGAGTTTGTTTTGCAACATGGCCATGTCTGGCTCCGCCCACTGTTGTCCATAAATGTCACTATCGAAAGAGGAAACAAAGACACACAACCTGAGCCCAGCTAGGCCAGGTTTCCACATCCCAACATATCATTTTTTCCCCCAGCGTTGGCACATTTTTATTGAAATAGGCCAAGACAGACCTCCTGATTACCATAGGGTGTTTTCGCACTCACCTTCAGCCGGCGCCGCGACCCTCTTGACGACGGAGGATCTGTGCTGATTTCCCACACGAAGCGCTGGAGCAACCAGAAGAGCCGCCAATTTCCGGCGCGAAGCCCGCTCAAGCGTTTTCCTGCTTCTTGGCGATTTACGTTTGAGCGGGCTTCGCGCCGGAAATTGGCGGCTCTTCTGGTTGCTCCAGCGCTTCGTGTGGGAAATCAGCACAGATCCTCCGTCGTCAAGAGGGTCGCGGCGCCGGCTGAAGGTGAGTGCGAAAACACCCATAGAGTTCAAAAAGCTTGCAATGAGTTCTTCCAAACATCTGCATTCATAATTAAACGAAGCAGATGACTAATTACGTTTCATGAAAGATTGGGTTTTGTTTGTTGTTTTGTTTTGGTTTTCAAAAATAAGACTTGTTCCCATGATGCTTTGAACACCCTCAGCTCCCACTAATTAAAAGGAAAATCTCTTCTGAATCCATTTTAGACTATAGCAGACAGTAGCCCCTACTTCTCAGCATACTCAAGAAGTTTCAGATTTGGAATGGAAAGAAGAAGAAGAAGATGATGATATTGGATTTATATCCCGCCCTCCACTCTGAATCTCAGAGAAGCTCATAATCTCCCTTCTCTTCTCCCCTCACAGCAGACACCCTGTGAGGTAGGTGGGGCTGAGAAGGCTCTCATAGAAGCTGCCCTTTCAAGGACAACCTCTGCCAGAGCTATGGCTGACCCAAGGCCATTCCAGCAGGTGCAAGTGGAGGAGCGGGGAATCAAACCCGGTTCTCTCAGATAAGAGCCTACGCACTTAACCACTACACAAAACTGGTTCTCAAGCCGTGAACTCAGACATTTGTGAGAAGGAAGGAAGGGAGTTGGATGAAGGAAGGAAAATAGATGAGGGAGGGAGAGATGGAAAGAAAGCAACTTTAATTTTAAATGCATTCTCCAAGCCACCAGCTCTTAAAGAGAGAAAGGCCTTCCCATTTGTGTGTGTGCATGTTCACTTTCATTTAATGGGAGTGCAGCTGCTGGGGGGGGCGAGGAAATAAAGACTGTATTAAGGGGAACTGCACCGCTGTATGTTTATTTATTTATTTTAGGGAATGGGGAAGTCTTCCAGCTTCACCCCCAAAGTCTCCCAGCTCCACATCCAAAGTCCCCAGATATTTTCTGAGTTGGGCCTGGCAACCTTACATCCACCGGTCTGGACCACTGGCCTAATTCAGCAGGGCTCTTCTTATGTTTTTAAGTTGTTCATGAAGAATAAACATTCAGAGCAAACAATATAAAATTTCATAGACCAACAGCTTGGCTCAGTTAAAGGCAGCTTCATGAGTTCATCAGTGCACAGACGGGCCATCTTCACTTCTGATTGTCTGCTGGTAATGATTTGTTATTTCTCAGTTGATGAAATGTGGGTACGGGATATTCCTCTTTAATTGTTCCAAGTCTGTCTGCAACAGTTTGAGCGGCCAAGTCAAAACAGGAGAAAACAAGGGAACAAAGGTTGCAACCACAGCCTGTCTTCTGTTACAACCCTCCAGACAAAGAACACGAAGAACTCAAACAGAAATGAAGGCTCAGTGACACGGAGGAAAAGCAGGTTTATGACTGATGCATGCGGGGGGGGAGATGTTCAAGTACAGTTAATGCCTTTGAAAATACGGCTCTTGTGAAGCTGCCAAATCATATCAGCTTTTTTGATTAACCATATAGTTGCTTTTTGTATATATTCAGTTCTTTAAAGAAAAAAAAGTCCTGGTTTTACAAACAAGAATAAGAAGAACTGCTGCACACGAGATGTTTTGCGCTATAAGCAGGGGTGGAATTCTAACAGGAGCACCTTTGCATATTAGGCCACACATCCCTGATGTAGCCAATCCTCCAAGATCTTACAAAAAAGTGCCTTGTAAGCTCTTGGAGGATTGGCTACATTAGGGGTGTGTGGCCTAATATGCAAAGGAGCTCCTGCTAGAATTTCACCCTTGATAATAAGCGAGCGAATGTTGTAAACTTTTCTTCCTATTGAAATGTACGTTGACGGCAAGCTCCAAATGAAGTCCAATTTTATCACTAGCAAAACATTATCCTCCTCTTAGGAATCTTCCTCCTACAGAGCATGGGCCAGTCTGCTGAAAAGCAACTCCTCATTTAGAAAGAAAGAAATTATTGCATCTGATTCATTCTTACTGTAGACAACAGTTTCACCTAAGCCTCTTCCATCTAATAATTAAACCTGATTCACTTACGGCAGGTCAGTAGAAACAGCAAAAATATGTAGAAAACAGGGTGCAAAGTGAAACATTTATTATGTTATTAAGGTTTTCTACATTTTTTCCCTACCTACTGGTGTGGCAGTTTTGTCTTCATCAAGGTCATGTAGGGAATGCCAGCCTCCAGCCTACAGACTACAGAGAAGAAGAAGGAAGAGGAGGAGAAGGAGATGGAGAAGGAAATTGGGTTTATACCCCACCCTTCACTAGCCAAAGGAGTCTCAGAGTCTTACAAATCTCCTTTCCCTTCCCCTCCCCACAGCAGACATCTTGTGAGGTAGGTGGGGCTGAGAGTGCTCTCCCAGAACTGCTCTTGAGCAGAACAGCTTTCAGAGAACTTGTGGCTAGACCAAGGTCACATCAGCAGCCGCAAGTGGAGGAGTGGGGAATCAAACCCGGATCTCCCAGATAAGAGTCCACACACTTAACCACTACAGCAAACTGGCTCTTGGAGAGGAATGAGGAATACTCTGTGTTTGATCTCCATAAAAACGTGTGTCCTCCACACAAACACACGCAAGAAAATATGCTCTCATATCAGAAGTTGGACTACAATTGTAATGACCAAAATTGCATCACATCCCTAACCAGCCAACAGTGCCCTAAAAACCAGAAATGCAGAATGCTTGCCATACGTACAAACACTACTGAACAGCAGCTTGTAGAAAGGGAAAGAAGAGGCGCAAGGCACTTGACTGGAGTAAGCAAGGGACAGCAGAATGAGAAAACACAAGACCTTTTCTCGGGAAGTCGGCATGACCCAGGGGGGTCAGTCTGGTTGATGAGGAACCCGCAGCCATCTTTGCTCACCTTGATGAACACCAAGTCATTTCCTGACAACTCGTAGAACAGGAATATAGCTGTTGATTTGACACTAATGGACCTCTGCTGTTTGTCTTTCCTCACGTCAGTGATATTGGGGTATTTGGTTAATATAGCAGAGTTTTGCCCAGTCACAGAAGTGCCAATAACTGAGTGCCTTAAATATATCTCCGAAAAAGGATATTGCGAAGAAGAAGAAAAAGGAGGAGGAGGAGGAGGAGATGAAGAAGACTTGCATTTATTCAGTTCACATTCAGGTTGCAGTCAGAAGAGAAGGAAGCCTAATCTAAAGAGTATTACCCCTATCATAAGTCCCCCATCATGTGCATGGGACTTATAAGGCCATTGTCTCTACAGGAGAGGCCTGCAGAGACATGTGTCTCCATGGAAGGCCATGAAGAGAAAGGGAGAGGACAAAGGGGGAGAGAGAGAGAGCGAAGGGCTCAGAGGGCAGCTCCCAGGTTACGACAAAGAGAGTCATCCCATTCAAAAAGATAACATCTATACACACTAAGGGCATTTTCACACACACTAAATAACGCACTTTCAATCCACTTCCAGTGCACTTTGTAACTGGATCATATTGTGTGAAATGACAAAATCCACTTGCAAACAGTCGCTGAAGTGGATTGAAACTGCATTATTCTGCATGTATGAAAGTTCCCTTCGAATGCTGTAGCGATGAAGTGCTGTGTCGCTCACTCCAAGTGAAACGTGTTTCTCCAGCATGGGCCAAATCAATTATTTGGGCTCTTCACGACAAGGAGTCAGTCAAGGAGGATTTCCCATGATCCACGTGGGCAACCCCAGACCATAACACGGCTTGTTTCACCAGACCACCTGGTCCCACAATCCATCCCCAGCATTGGCCAGATTGCCATAACAGCGACCGTTATCCCATCTAGGTTTTCATTCCCCCCCCCCCCAGTGTACCTGTCTGAACACGGAAGCTTCATCAAGCCAGCACTGTGAGCAGGCATTGTTAGAGCAGAAAGCTTCTAAAACCAGGAAATAAAGAAGGGAGGTCAATGCGGCAGAATCTAATGACCCAGGTCGCCATTTCTACACAATGGCATATTGTCATTTGTTCTGTTTCAACGAGGATATCGCAGACGATTCCTCCCACGCCCCAGGTTGCATCTTAATTCCTCCGCCCTCTTTTTTTTTTTATTATCTTAAAAGGTCAAGCGGCCGGTTTCACTTATGGTGCCTTTGATCCTACCCTGTCTTTTCAGCATCGCTCTCATTAGAAGTGATTTCAGCACCTGATTTATTAAGAGGAGGGCCCGGTTAGGCCTCCTTTTGCAAGGGCCGTGAAGGTGATAATAAATCTGATACTCATATCACAGGTGGTGCTGACGCTTTCTCCAGATTAAGGGAAAGGGAGCAAATCGAACACAAATGTTTCTCTCTTGCTTTTTTAAAGAAAAAAAATTGTTTTAGATCTGGCCGGTGCCGGATAAGGCGGGTCTTAAGCAGTGTCGAGAAGCAAAGCCGATTTCTCATCGTTCTTTGGTTTTTCTTTTAAAAAATGCATACGCTTCCATACTAATAAATTTTATTTTAATAAAAAAGGGGGTCAAGGAAGCAAAACTCTGGTTACTTTTAAACCATTATCTGGATTCTTTTAAAAAATAACAAAATCACCATTTTACTGGAACTACAGATGGTTCCTTTGACTTCTCAAGGTTGGTTTTTTTTTTTTTTTAGGCAATAATACAAGCCCATTCAAATACAATTTATTTATTATTTATTTATTCGGCTTATGTCCCACCCTCCCCGCCGAAGCATGCTCAGGACAGCTTACGTTCCACAAAAGTCATATAAAAACCAGTATTGATATAAACCACAGACATAAAAATATAAAGATACATAATAAATAAAAACAGACAGGTTAAAACGGATAAAAGGAAGTACTTCTTCACCCAAAGGGTGATTAACATGTGGAATTCACTGCCACAGGAGGTGGTGGCGGCCACAAGTATAGCCACCTTCAAGAAGGGTTTAGATAAAAATATGGAGCACAGGTCCATCAGTGGCTATTAGCCACAGTGTATGTGTGTATATAAAATTTTTTGCCACTGTGTGACACAGAGTGTTGGACTTGATGGGCCGTTGGCCTGATCCAACATGGCTTCTCTTATGTTCTTATAAAACAGTATCAGGTGCTATTGCGATCTAAAAATAGAATAGGTTAATATGTTGATAAAGGCAGATAGCTGCCACTTCAGTCTGTTGAATTTTGTTGTTTGACTGTTCTATCGAGAGAGAGGTCCTAAAGTCGCGATTGTGCATTTGAGGTGGGCCAGATAATTCAGTGTCTGTTGTTATGGGCCAGATGGATCAATATCTGTTGTTTGTCAGTTGTCATTGCAACAGAGGATGTCAAACAAAGTCAGGGAATGGGCAAAACTGGGCTAAAACCAATAAAATAAATGTTAACAGGGATAAATGTAAAGTTCTGCATTTAGGTAGGAAAAATCCAATGCATAGTTTTAGGATGGGGGAGACTTGTCTTAGCAGTAGTATGTGCAAAAAGGATCTTGGGGCCTTAGCGGACCATACACTGAACATGAGTCAACAGTGTGATGTGGTGGCTAAAAAGGCAAATGCAATTTTGGGCTGTATCAATGTGATGGTATCACTTGAAGTGATGGTATCACTTTACTCTGCTCTGGGAAGACCTCACCTGGACTATTGTGTTCAGTTTGGGGCAAGATAAGATTGACCGATTTCCCACTACCCTTATGCTGCTCTCACTCTCCTCTTCTCCGTGGGGCTTCCATCGGATGTCACACTATCTGTGAATTCCGCAACTCGCTCCACCTCTTTCGCACAGCAAACAAGATCCTCTAAAAACCAGTTTCTGTTTGCTGCATGAAAAAGGCGGAGCTAGTTGCAGCTAGTTGCTAGGGCAGATAGTGTGAAATCTGACGGAAGCCTCACAGAGAAGAGTAGCATGAGAGCAGCGTAAGGCTAGTGGGGAATCGGTCATTGTCTTCAAGCGCAAGAAGATGAGAATGAGCTTCTCCAGCAGCTGAATGCCCAAAGCAGTAAGTTAACATTAGTGAATTCTCATCTGTAGAACATTAGTAAATTCTCACCCATGGTTGAATAAATCCAGAAACAGGCCCAGTCTGCAAATGGTAGAAAGCTATTGCCATGGGGGATTGAATTTGGCTAGAGCTCTAATCTACGATGCAGTTAATGTCAAAGTCAATGCAGTCTTGGGATTTGGCATCTTTTTCCCACACAGTCTCTTCCCCGGTTGTTTTCGCCACAATGGTACGGAAAGACGAGGCACCCTCCAACGTGTACGAGAACCGACATGCTAAAACAAAGCAGCCCTTCCCATGTCTCAGCGGTCGGTTGTAGAAATTAGCATCCAGACCACTTTACAAATGTATATTATTTACCCGACAGATGCTATTTCTGTCTCTGGTGTAAATAACATAATGAGACAAAAAAAAAAAATCCCGCCTGGTGTAAACCCCGTTCATATCAAAAAAACGTGCCACCGGGTGGTGGAATAATTAAATCAACCTGTTTGGAACAATGTTTGGAACTTGAGTGATATAACATTACACACTCTTTAAAAAAAAAATGCCGCTAGGATGTGGAGAATGATTAGCTACCCGCATCAGATGCAAGGGATAACATTACCCATTCAGTAGCTTTGGCTTTGGCATCCACTTGAGTATCACAGTATTAAAAAAAGAAAGAAATGTTACAGCTAACATAACATTGCAGACAAAGAACAGATGAGACGGCTCCTCTGCCATCCATCACGCCTTGCGTTGCCAACTCATAGGACTTCCACCAGCGCTGACATTTCAAACAAAGTATGTGTCAACCGTATTCAATAATATACCGAGCTGTGGGTTATTAAGTGTGGGGTAACTTGACCACAGCAATTAAAGGGAGATTAAAGAATAAGGATCAGCGTTCTGTGCCGCGCTCAGCACTTCCCCCCAGCAAACATATGGAGCCTTGAACATTTCAAAGTGGGAAAGCCACATCCGAAAACACGAAATCAGTTCGTCGGAAATCTATTGCAGTTCTTCTCTCCCTTCCTTGCTGCTTGCCGCCGTACACATTTTGAATGTGTTGTTTAGTATTATAGAATCATAGAGTTGGAAGGGACCTCCGGGGGTCATCTTGTCCAACCCCCTGCACAATGCAGGAAACTCACAAATACCTTCCCCTAAATTCAAAGGATCCTCATTGCTGTCAGATGGCCATCGAGCCTCTGTTTAAAAACCTCCAAGGAAGGAGAGCCCACCACCTCCTGAGGAAACCTGTTCCACTGAGGAACCGTTCTAACGGTCAGGAAGTTCTTCTAATGTTGAGCCGGAAATTCTTTTGATTTATTTTCGACCCATGGGTTCTGGTCCTACCTTCGGGGGCCACAGAAAACAATTCCACACCATCCTCTTTATGACAGCCCTTCAAGTACTTGAAGATGGTGATCATATCACCTCTCAGCTGCCTCCTCTCCAGGCTAAACATCCCCAGCTCCTTCAACCTTTCTTCATAGGACTTGGTCTCCAGACCATCTCACCATCTTCGGCGCTGTCCTCTGGACCCGTTCCAGCTTGTCTATATCCTTCTTAAAATGTGGTGCCCCAAACTGAACTAATACTCCAGGTGAGGTCTTACCAGAGCAGAGTAAAGTGATACCATCACTTCACGTGATCTGGTCACTATACTTCTGTTGATATTAGTTCTATTTATTATTGTTGTTGTTTATTATTAGTCTTATTTTTACAGAGGTATTCAGCATTTCTCCCAGACCTTGATAGCCCAGACTAGCCTGATCTTGGGAGATCCTGGGGTCATCCCTAACCAGGGCTTTTTTGTAGCAGGAACTCCTTTGCATATTAGGCTACACCCCCCTGATGTAGCCAATCCTCCAAGAGCTTACAGTAGGTCCAGTAAGAAGAGCCCTGTAAACTCTTGGAGGATTGGCTACATAGGGGAGTGTGGTCTAATGTGCAAAGGAGCTCCTGCTACAAAAAAAAAAAGCCCTGTCCCTAGCTAGTTTTTGGATGGGAGGCCACCAAATATATCCGGGATTGCTACACAGAGGGAAGCAATGGGAAACCACCTCTGGAAGCCTCCTGCTTTGAACACCCAATGGGGTTGCCCTAAGTCAACTGTGACTTGATGCATTTTGCATCACATTCAGCATTTTGCAATGGTGCAAACACTCCACCGCTTGTCCTGAAATTGCTGGGACTTCTGTTAGCAACCTTGTCAAATGTTCAAAACCATCCAGTCGGTATGTATAATTATTTGATGGGATCCTTATGAAACACACGCTCAGATGAATTAATGGAGAAACAGATCTTGCAACGAAACCAGGAGCCACAGCACTTAAAAGCCATGCTGGATCGAGTCAATAGTCCATCTAGTCCAACATCCTGCCTCACACAGTAGACAACCAGTTCCTCTGGATGGCCAACAGCAGGGCATAGAGACCGAGGCCTTTCCCTGACGTTGGCAACAGAGCCGGCAGTAGACTATCTGGCACCCTAGGCAAGAACTAGCTTCTTGCACCCTCCTCTGCACTGATAACATCACCGAGTCACATGGGAGACATCTATAAGTTGACACCCCCAGAAGGCCAGCACCCCAGGCAATTACCTAGTTTGCATAGTGACAGGGTGAGCCCTGGATGTTGCCTCCTGGCTCTGGGATTCAGAGTGTTAGTGCCTTTAAATGTTGAGGTCCCCCTCAGCAATAACCACAGCAAAGAGCCATTGATAGACTTATCCCCCACAAACCTATCTAATCCCCTGTTAGAACCATTCATTCCTGTGGCCATCACCCCATCCTCTGCCAGCAGATCCCACATTTTTAGTCACTCTCTGTGTAAAGCGGTATTTCATTTTATTTGCCCTGAACTTACTGCCTATTGACTTCATTGGATGCTCTCGAGTTCTAGTATTTGGGGAGAGGCAGAAGCAGGGGTGGAATCCTAGCAGAAGCTCCTTTGCATATTAGGCCACACACCCCTGAGGTAGCCAATCCTCCAAGAGCTTACAAAAAAACAGCCTTGTAAGCTCTTGGAGGATTGGCTACATCAGGGGTGTGTGGCCTAATATGCAAAGGCGCTTCTGCTAGGATTCCGTCCCTGGGCAGAAGCATTTCTCTTTGGCCGTTTTCCCACTGAGCTTACCTCGGAGCGACGTCCCTCTTCACCGCGCAGCGTCTGCGCGGATTTCCCACCAACTGCTCCAAGTAACCAAGTAGAGTCGCGGCTTTTGCGTCGCTAAAGTAAACTGATTTTTAGCGGTTTCCATTTGCGACGCAAAAGGTCGGGAACTTCCTGGTTCCTCGGAGCAGCCTTGGAGCAGTTGGTGGGAAATCCGCGCAGATGCTGCGCGGTGAAGAGGGACGTCGCTCCGAGGTAAGCTCAGTGGGAAAACGGCCAGAGTCAGTTCTCCCCAACCCATGCATCATTTTATAAACCTCCATCGTGCCCCCTCCTAGTTGTCTCTTTTCTTTTCTTTTCTTTTCTTTTCTTTTCTTTTCTTTTCTTTTCTTTTCTTTTCTTTTCTTTTCCTTTCCTTTCCTTTCTTTTCTTTGTATAAATAAATATATGCTTTATTTAATCAAAAAGCATCATGACAATAGGATTAAAATTAATAAAACATAAAAAGCAAACTATGCAATAATTCAACAATATGCAATAAGACACAAAACGGCAACTATACATGGTGCAATTAAACAAACTTGCGAATAAGGTAGCCTTGATAAGATAGCCTAAGGGAATAATGTTAACATCGAAAATGATGCAACGGCCTTTTAATGGACCAATGGTCAGAATAAGGTACCGTAAGACAAAAAGTATGCCAGAAATAGATAACCATGTGCTCAGTAATGGGAATGCCTTGAACCAAGAGAAAGAGGAAAGAGATACATTGTTGAAGAAGGCAAATAAAGAGGGGGAGAGGGGATTAAAAATATAGCCAAGAGTGATACACCCAATTTGGTGGAAGAAACTCATGCTGCAACATAAAATTCAAAATTCCACGTGGAAACAGATCTGCTATGGGGGCCATAGGAGCAGGAGTAAGCTTTATTTATGTATTTATTTATTGAATTTATATCCCACCTTCCCTGCCAAAGCAGGCTCAGGGCGGCTGACAACAATAAAAGCATTTGCAATACAGAACAATGACTAATTAAAACTTTGAACAGCATAACAATTAAAAAGATTATGAAAACAATTTGGTGCCAATGTTAGATTCCAATCTCTTCAGCCTCCTTGAGTACCCTCATATCAGTTAAAAGCAAGTTGAAGCGAAGCTGCCTTGCAAGCCTTGCGGAACTGAACAAGATCCCGCAAGACTCTTCCTTCTTCCGGAACTTGGGTCCACCAATAGGGGGCTGCCATAGAGAAGGCTCCTTCAGCCTAGAAAAGGCATGGTCCAGGACAGTCGAAAGTTTCTCTTTTCTTAACACAAAAGTCCCAGACTCTCCAGTCTTTCCTTGTTGTTTCTATCCCTTGTCGTTTCTTAACCCCACCCTGGAATTCAAATCAATGTCTATATCAGATTTCCAAGCAGGGTTTATCAAGGTCGCTCTATTGTGCACGCTAAGACTATAAACTATAGCCAGACTATAATCTGGGATGATCCCGTGAAAGGGAAACGCTGAAGGCAAGCTCATAGCAACAAAGAAGTCATAAGTAGGTCACGGAGCCGCAACAAAAAGAGCAAGGGCTTACAGAGGAGAGCAGCAGAAGCTTCTTAGGTGGACTCCAGGTGGGGCAGCCAGTTTCTCCACCTGTGTCCGCTTCTTTCTTTCTTTCTTTTTTTTTGACACAGTGATGATTTTAAACTGGGCCAGCTGACTCCATGCAGCAGACAAGGTTATCTACGTACAGTTTTGAGCAGGGTTTTCCTTGGGCTTCCTACTGACTTTTTTTTTGGGGGGGGGGGGTACATGAACACCCTTCTACATAAGCCTGGCATGTCCATAAAACAGCAGTAGACTGCTCGGTTCAAGTAGGTCACGGAGCTGCAACAAAAAGAGGGTTTTTCAAGGGTTTGAACTGCAGGCCTTTGGCAGAAGGGGACCGATCAGTAGGGCTGCCAAGCAACTGGCAGGAGTCGGAAGAGGCGGGTACTTTACTCTCGGGGAAAGCAGCGATCTCACCGTACAATGATGTCACTTCTGGTACAACCCGGAAGCACACCGGGGTGACTCTCTAGCACTCGAGAGACTCTACTTCTGGGTTGCCTGGAAGTGATGTAATGGTGAGGATCACTACCCTTCCCATTTGGCAGGCAGGCTTCTACCCACCAACCAGTTGAGCATCAGCAGGCACCAGCCATAATTGCCAGGAGTATGCCCACCATCAGGCCTTGAACTCAGCAGGAGCTCACAGGAGTGCAGCTCCTGAACCTTTCTGAGGGTTCCCCCTCCTCCTCCCCACCTACCTTGTCCATTGGAATAGTCGCGGGGGTGGCCAACGGTAGCTCTCCAGATGTTTTTTTGCCTACAATGCCCATCAGCACCAGCCATTGGCCATGCTGGCTGGGGCTGATGGGAGTTGTAGGCAAAAAACATCTGGAGAGCTACCGTTGGCCACCCCTGGAATAGTAGGTGCAGTTGCATAACAAGCCCTGGATTAGGAGAGCAGGCAGGCAGCCAGTCACCAGGGGCTTTGCCACGCCCCAGCAGCCCTCATTAACCCCTGGAGAAGCCCGCGCCACCCTTTCTCCACTTCTTATGTGATTTTGGGCAGGGGGTGGTTTGCTGGCCTTCTGACTGGGGGGGGGGCAAACCAGGAGAGCCCCAGGTGAGTGAGGCCTGCTTGGGCTGGCTGGGTCTCTAGCCAGCCCAAGCAGGCCTCGCTTGCCCATGGCTCTCCTTTCTTGCATCAGGTTGCTTTGGGCTGGTAGGGGGTGGTGTCATATGCTAATGAGTTATGCTAATGAGCTCTACCACCTATTTTTCTACCAAATGACCCCTAGCCACCATTCCTTGGCACCTAGCAAGCCTATTCCTCAGGGCTTAGTTATATTCTGTACGTGTGTGTGTGTTTTAAAAAATGGAATTATTGCTCTCTTTGAACCACAAGGCATGTCATAAATATTTTAAGAAAAACCAACCAACCAGGGAAGTCACTCTTGGACAGATTCAATAACACTTGAGGGGCTTACGGCACCTGATGTCAGCTGCCTCCTAGCCTGAGCTGTTTTCCAGGCATTCACTGATTTATAGATGAGCAAATAATATTGACAAAATGCCTTCATTTTATGGGAGGAGATCAGTGTGAGTAAACAGAGAGTAGCCAGGGGGAGGGGGATAAAGAATCATGGATTCCATTTGCACAAGGGAGGAGCAACCCCGAAACTGGATTGCCAGCTCCAGGTTGGGAACTTTCTGGAAATTTCGGGATGGAGTTGGAGGAGGAGGAGGTTATATTGGATTTATACCCTGCCCTTCATTCTGAATTTCAGAGTTGCAGAGTGGCTCACAATCCCCTTTTCCCTGCCTCCCCCCACAACAGACACCCTGTGAGTCAGCTGGGGCTGAGAGAGCTCTCACAGTGGCTGCCCTTTCAAGGACAACTCCTGTGAAAGCTATGGCTGCCCCAAGGCCATTCCAGCAGCTGCAAGTGGAGGAGTGGGGAATCAAACCCGGTTCTCCCAGATAAGAGTCCACGTACTTAACCACTACACCAAACTGAGTCTCAGGAGACAGGAGTCCACCCTCCAAATAAAGTGTATCGGTTTCATTTTTGCTCCACTTTCTCGTCAATGAGGGCACAATGTTGCTTCCATTGTTCTCCTCTCTTTCTGTGCTGTAGATTAGGCTGAGTGTAGGAATAGCTTTTCCCGGGTGGAGGGGATCCCCTGCATTTGTGGGCTTCTGCCCATCGCTGGCCAGCATGAAGAAATTTCCCCCACCCACCCCCCAATCAGCGACACTGCATGCAACATGTTGGCATCACCCAGAAGTGACATCATTGGTGATGTGGGGGGGGGGGGAGCGGGAATGCTCTGCTTTTGGGGCAAAAGTATATCCAGTTCCACAGGGCCTGATAAACAGTGCTCTTCCACCAGGCCTTGAGTTGAGGTAGCTTCCGCATTCAATTCCAGGAATTTAGGATCTGATGGACTTTTGGACCAATTGATCAGTACTCTTGAGGCCCAATCTTTAAGCTTAGTTTGTATTTGTGTGTGTGTGTGTGTGTGTGTGATTGTGACCGCTCTGAGATTCAGAGTGAAGGGTGGGCTATAAATCCAATATCTTTTTCTTCTTATTCTGGAAAACGGAGATCAGCTCTAATTCTGGGAGATCTCCAGGTCTACCTGGAGTTCAGCAACCCTCTTGGAGGAGGTGTGAAGCGGCAAACAGGAATAACCTCAGCCTTCCCAACGATATACATCCCTGAATTGCGCTGAGGGTCACATTGCCCAATGCAGAGTCTGTGCACTCAGCAGCCAGACAGGAGAGCAAAGGATCAGGCCCCTGCTCCTGTGTGTGAGAAAGCCGCCTTGCAGCCACATCTCAGTGGGTCACTCCCCTTTCATTTCCTTTGCATCTTTTCTTTTTTATTGGCATGCAGGGGAGGTTAGAATCATGGGTGCTTTTGTTCCAAACATTTGTAATCAGACCGGGTAGATGAATAAATAACCCCCGGAGCGAAACAATAGATGCAGAATCCCAGCCTGCAACATATTTTCTCTGTCTGTGTGTGTTTTTTTTTTTTAGTTCGTTTTTAACAGCCGTGCTGTAAAAAGTCCTCCGTAATGAGGTTTGTAATGGAACTGCTGACTCTCTTTTTACTCCAGTGGCCTGAACTCGCAGCTATAATAAGCTATTTTTATCGTTTAAGTGATTACACCTTAGAAAATGACTGATGGTGACATAACTCCCGAGGTTTAATGAGAGGAAGTCTTAAAAAACGGCTCTGACCGATATTATAGCTCTTTAAACAGATGAAACAACAAAAATATTATGAAGAGGGGAGAGACCGGTGGCAGGTGAAGGGCAGAGCGGAGTGCAGATAAAAAATATATATATTGTACATACCAAAATTTACAACCAGCAGTAATGGCAGATGAGACAATATATTACCGTTCTTTCAACAGGACGGTTAACTTCTAAATCTTTGAAAAAAGGAAACGTAAACTGTTTAATACGGAGGAGCGGGAAATGTGACCCAACTGGAACTCAAGCTGGAAGGAGATTGGCTTGGAAAGCCAGTGCTTCTCTATGGAAAAAGAATGTTTTGTTTGTATTTCCAGGGAGAGTGACATACTCCACACGTTCCCACACCTGCCCAACACTCCCTTGGAACCAACTTCCTGGAGAAATGTGTATGATTGCTTTGCTGCAGGCTTAACTTAGTGAAAGAAGAAGAAGACTGCAGATTTATACCCCGCCCTTCTCTCTGAATCAGAATCTCAGAGCGGTTTATAATCCCCTTTATCTTCCTCCCCAATAATAATAATAATAATAATAATTTTTAATTTATATCCCGCCCTCCCCGCCGAAGCAGGCTCAGGGCGGCTTACATAGCATAAAATACAACATTACAATAGTACAATAATAAAATACCCCAATTACGTAACAGTTATGTTCCTTAATTAAATATACAATTACATTAAAAACAGCAATTAAACTAACAATTTAAAACCACAATTTAATTTGGTGCTACAATCTTGATATAACACAGTTTTTCATGACGATGGTACAATAATTCCACATTAAAAAGCCAGCCAGAAGAGGATGGTCTTGCAGGCCCGGCGGAACTGGTTGAGGTTCTGCAAGGCCTGTACCTCTTCTGGTAACTGGTTCCACCAGTGGGGAGCTGTAATCGAGAAGGCCCTCTCCCTCGTAACTTTCAATTTGGCCTCCTTCGGCCCAGGGATGGTCAGCAGATTTTGCGAGCTAGATCTCAATACTCTCTGGGGGAGAGACAGTTCCTAAGGTAGGCAGGTCCTCAGCCATATAGGGCTTTAAAGGTAATAACCAGCACCTTGTAATGAATCCGGTACACAATTGGCAGCCAGTGCAGTTCCCGTAGCCTAGGCTGTATATGCTCCCACTTAGGGAGTCCCATTAACAGTCTGGCTGCCACATTCTGCACTAGCTGTAGTTTTCGGGTTCGGCACAGGGACAGCCCCATGTAGAGGGCATTACAGTAGTCTAACCTCGAGGTGACCGTTGCATGGATCACAACAGACACCCTGTGAGGCAGGTGGGGCTGAGAGAGCTCTCACAGAAGCTGTCCTGTCACGGACAACTCATATGAGAGTTATGGCTGACCCAAGGCCATTCCAGCAGCTGCAAGTGGAAGAGTAGGGAATCAAACCCAGTTCTTCCAGATAAGAGTCCGAGCACTTATCCACTACACGATGTAGATAAGTGCTATCAAGTCAGAACCAACTTAAGGAGACCCCAGTAAGGGGAAAGTGAGAAGCAAAGGTGGCTTGCTGTTGCTTTCCTCTGAAGTCTTTCTTGGGGGTCTTCCATTCAAGGACAAATGGTGCTTAGTCTCCAAGATCTGATGAGATTGAGGTCTACCATCCAGCTGTTCCTGCCAGTCACATTTTTATCTAAGGAGCTCATGGTGACCACAGATGGTTCTCCTCCAAATCTGAGAGGTTATGGGGCTGAAAGGGTGTGAACAGGCCTGAAGTTGGTCTTTTGTTCCAGGGGTGGGAAAATGGAAAAAGGATGGTAGTAGAACAATGTTATATCAAAGCTCCAAAGGGGGAGTAGAGTTGCCAGTTTTGAGGTGGTGACTGAAGACCACCCAGAATTACAATTCGTCTCCAGGTTACAGTTCCTTCTGGAGAAAATGGCTGCTCTGGAAGGTAGATTCTATGATATTATTCCTTACTGAGGCCCCTCTCTGTTGGGATCTTGTATCACTATCTGTAAAGGTGAAAGCACAAGAACAGAACTAAGACCATCAGACTCAAATGTCATTATTTGATAGAAGAAGGACTGATTGAAATGGAATTCTGTCCTACAGAGAAGATGATTGCGGACATACTGACAAAACCGCTTGCCAAGGAGAAGTTTGAAACTCTTTGTGAAAGACTGAATTTAGGTGGCTTCAGTGTTTTAACTTGAGAAGGGGTGTTGAATTAGCAAGTCTGCAACACTTCAGTCATTACAGAGTTAACCTTGTTATTTTAGTCAACAGGAAGTCACATGTGTTTAATGTAACCTATCTGTTAGCTAGAGAGAAAGCCTGTGAAAGTCTTTAGGAGGTCTTAGTTAAATGACCGGTAATTGAGAGTTGTGATTGGAAATCAATGTATTCAATGTGGATCTCCTGACAAAAAGATGTAATCTTTCATTGAAATCTGCCTCTGTTCCTGAGGACTGGAAGGTAGCAAATGCCACCCCCATCTTTAAAAAGGATTCCAGAGGAGATCCGGGAAATTACAGGCCAGTCAGTCCGAATTCAATACCAGGAAAGTTGGTAGAAAGCATTATCAAGGACAGAATGAGTATGCACATTGATGAACATAAGTTATTGAGGAATACTCAGCATGGGTTCTGTAAGGGAAGATCTTGCCTCACTAACCTGTTACAGTTCTTTGAGGGGGTGAACAAACATGTGGACAAAGGAGACCCAGTAGATGTTGTTTACCTTGACTTCCAGAAAGCTTTTGATAAAGTTCCTCATCAAAGGCTCCTTAGTGAGCTCAAGAGTCATGGAGTAAAAGGACAGGTCCTCTTGTGGGTCAAAAACTGGTTAATTAATAGGAAGCAGAGAGTGAGTATAAATGGGCAGTCTTCACAGGGGAGGACGGTAAGCAGCGGGGTGCCGCAGTACTGGGTCCCATGCTCTTTTAACTTGTTCATTAATGATTTGGAGTTGGGAGTAAGCAGTGAAGTGGCCAAGTTTGCGGATGACACTAAATTGTTCAGGGTGATGAGAACCAGAGAGGATTGTGAGGCACTCCAAAGGGATCTGTTGAGGCTGGGTGAGTGGGCGTCAACGTGGCAGATGAAGTTCAATGTGGCCAAGTGCAAAGTAATGCACATTGGGGCCAAGAATCCCAGCTACAAATACAAGTTGATGGGTTGTGAACTGGCAGAGACTGACCAAGAGAGAGATCTTGGGGTCATGGTAGATAACTCACTAAAGATGTCAAGACAGTGTGCGATTGCAATAAAAAAAGGCCAATGCCATGCTGGGAATTATTAGGAAGGGAATTGAAACAAATCAGCCAGTATCATAATGCCCCTGTATAAATTGATGGTGCGGTCTCAATTGGAATACTGTGTATAATTCTGGTCACTGCACCTCAAAAATGATATTATAGCATTGGAAAAAGTCTAGAAAAGGGCAACTAAAATGATTAAAGGTTTGGAACACTTTCCCTATGAAGAAAAGTTAAAACGCTTGAGGCTCTTTAGCTTGGAGAAACGTCGACTGCGGGGTGACATGATAGAGGTTTACAAGATTACGCATGGGATAGAGAAAGTAGAAAAAGAAGTACTTTTCTCCCTTTCTCAGAATACAAGAACTCGTGGGCATTCAATGAAATTGCTGAGCAGACAGGTTAAAACGGATAAAAGGAAGTACTTCTTCACCCAAAGGGTGATTAACATGTCGAATTCACTGCCACAGGAGGTGGTGGCGGCTACAAGCATAGCCAGCTTTAAGAGGGGATTGGAGCAGAGGTCCATCAGTGGCTTTTAGCCACAGTGTGTATATATATATATGTGTGTGTGTGTGTGTGTGTGTGTGTGTGTGTATACACACACACATATATTGGTCACTGTGTGACACAGAGTGTTGGACTGGATGGGCCAATGGCCTGATCCAACATGGCTTCTCTTATGTTCTTATTGCCTATTCTGCATTTTATGGCATCTCTTCCTCCCTTTGTCTAAGTTTGGAGAAGAGAAGCCATTCCTAGCTTTCTTCTCAAGCTGTAAAGATGCAGGAGTTGGTGTCCGTTATTTTATTCCCAGTTTACCCTTCCCTTGTAGTTTTAAGTAAAGCAATCAGATTCTTTTAAACACACGCATGTTCTCTGTGTATTCTTTGCTGTGCTACTCATTTCTCTCTCTCTCTCTCTCTCGGCTTGGCTTCGCGAACGAAGATTTAAGAAGGGTGCAATAGTCCACGTTTGCTGCAGGCTCGCTGGTGGCTGACAAGACCAATGCGGGACAGGCAGGTCCGGCCACAGTGGCTGCTTTGCTAAATAATATCTTTCTCTAAGAATATCCAACACTCTCCTCCCAAAACCCCACCTTCCCCGGGCTCCACCCCCCAAATTTGCAGATATTTCCCAACCCAAAGCTGAGGACATTTGAAACCACCTCCACGGGAAGCTGCCTTCGACTTTCAGGGTCGGAGAATCTTCCTCCTGCCTCTGAATTGCTTTGGCACTTCTCGTATAATAAAATTTCTTTCTCTTGACTTTTTAAAGCTTTTTTTTTTTCCCCTTTGGGGAGTCACTTCAGAGGCCAGGATTTTCCCGGTTAACTAGCTGTAATAAATAAATCAAAGAGGAAAAAATCCACGCTTCAATGAAGAGAACTCGCTCAACCCACTTTCGTTTGTACACAGAGAATATCCCAGTATTAAAATAGGCTTAAGACGTCAAACTTGCCATTTAAGAATGAAATATATATATGGATTACTGTACCAACAACTCCCCAATGGGGAGAAAATAATAGAGATGTATGAATATGGTTGTTCTTTTCTTTTCTTTTTAACCATGGCGCATGGTTGGGAAGATCCAACCATTTTTCACCTCTTTCTCTGGCAAATTTCCCATTTCCCCCTGCTTTTACCATTTGCTGTTTTTATACCACTTATATTTCACACACCATTGATATACACCACATGTACGAAAGATCATCTCGTCCCATACATCCCTGTGAGCCAAATACAACCAAGGACAATGTCAAGAACAATTGGGCACCTTCACCATCAACACCACCAGGTTAGCCCTTTTCTCAAGTGGTGTTGTCCCAACTACAACACTGTACTTTTCTGGAAGAAGAAGAAGAAGAAGAAGAAGAAGAAGAAGAAGAAGAAGAAGAAGAAGAAGAAGAAGAAGAAGAAGAAGAAGTAGAAGAAGATGATGATGATGATGATGATGATGATGATGATGATGATGATGATGATGATGATGATGATGATGATATTGGATTTATATCCCACCCTCCACTCTGAATCTCAGAGTCTCTGAGCAGTTCACAATCAGCTTGAGGTGGGTAGGGCTGAGAGGGCTCTCACAGCAGCTCCCTTTTCAAGGACAACCTATGCAAGAGCTATGGCTGACCCAAGGCCATTCCAGCAGGTACAAATGGAGGAGTGGGGAATCAAACCTGGTTCTCTGTAGATTTTTACTCCCCCCCTTCTCTCTGAAACAGAGTCTCAGAGTGGCTTACAGCCTCTTTTATCTTCTACCCCAACAACAGACTCCCTGTGAGGTAGATGGGGCTGAGAAAGCTCTCACAGAAGCCGCCCCTTCAAGGACAGCTCTGCGAGAGCTATGGCTGACCCAAGGCAATTCCAGCAGCTGCAAGTGGAGGGCTGGGAAATCAAATCTAGTTCTCCCAGATAAGAGTCCGCACACTTAGGTCTTTTTTTGTAACAGGAACGCCTTTGCATATTAGGCCACACCTCCCTGATGTAGCCAATCCTCCAGAAGGTTACAAGGCTTTCTTAGAGGGTTGACTGTAAGCTCTTGGATTGGCTACATAAAAGGGGTGTGGTCTAATATGCAAAGGAGTTCCTGCTGCAAAAAAAAAAGCCCTGCATACACTTAACCACTACATCAAACTGGGGTGTATTGGTACCATTGCTTGGCCTGACCTGGTCATCCAGGCTAGCTATCTCATCAGATCTCAGCAGCTAAGCAGGGTCAACCATGGAAGGTCTCCAAGGAATATCAGGGCTATGAAGCAAAGGCAGGCAAAGGCCAACTACCTCTGAATGTCGCTTGCCTCGGAAACTTTACGGGGTTGCCGTAAGTCAACAGTGACTTGACAACACTTTCCACCGCTGTCAGGGCTTGGAAACAGCAGAGCTTTCTCACGTATGGCCCTGTGCAGGGATACATGTGTTGGTGTGACTGAATGTAAGCTCATTCAGATTTTGAAGGACCAGCTGTGGTCATCAGGAAGCAAGCCATCTGTTGACTCTGCCACCACCCAGAGTGCCCTATCTGGTATTGACCTGAGCCCAGGTATTTTCCTTTTGTGGCTCCAGCCCCCTAAAGAGGCTAGCCCCTCCCCCTCCTGGAGACCTTCAGAACACACTGCCAGTTTGGTGTGTTCAGAGAACCAGTTTGGTGTGGTGGTTAAGCGCGCGGACTCTTATCTGGGAGATCCGGGTTTGAATCCCCACTCCTCCACTTGCAACTGCTGGAATGGCCTTGGGTCAGCCATAGCTCTCGTAGGAGTTGTCCTTGAAAGGGCAGCTGCTGTGAGAGCTCTCTCCAGCCCCACCCACTTCACAGGGTGTCTGTTGTGGGGGAGGAAGGTAAAGGAGATTGTGAGCCGCTCTGGGACTCTGATTCAGAGAGAAGGGCGGGGTATAAATCTGCAATTCTTCTTCTGTGTGTCAGGGCTTTCTGAGTGGTTTGAATGGCAAATGACTTATTTATTTGTTTGTTGGTTTATTTGTTTGTTTGTTTGTTTCTGTAAATTTATAGTCCGCCTTTTCCCATAGTGCCAGTTTGGTGTAGTGGTTAAGTGTGCGGACTCTTATCTGGGAGAACCAGGTTTGATTCCCCACTCCTCCACTTGCACCTGCTGGAATGGCCTTGGGTCAGCCATAGCCCTGGCAGAGGTTGTCCTTGAAAGGGCAGCTGCTGTGAGAGCCCTCTCCAGCCCCACCCACCTCACAGGGTGTCTGTTGTGGGGGAGGAAGGTAAAGGAGATTGTGAGCCGCTCTGAGACTCTTCGGAGTGGAGGGCGGGATATAAATCCAATATCTTCTTCTTCTTCTTCTTAGTGGGCTCCGGGCAGATTCCAACACGGTAAACCAGTTAAAGCTTACAATAGACAATCTGAAAATATATGAACATATGACGCTGCCTTATACTGAATCAGACCCTCGGTCCATCGAATTCAGCATTGTCTACTCAGACTGGCAGCAGCTCTCCAGGGTCTCAAGCTGAGATTTTTGATGCCTATTTGCCTGGGCCCTATTTAGTTGGAGATGCCGGGGATTGAACCTGGGACCTTCTGCTTACCAAGCAGATGCTCTACCACTGAGCCACCATCCTTCCCCTATTTATCTAGCAGATAAACAGTAAAGCAGTCAGTTAAAACAGATTTAAAATTAAAACGGTTAAGCCACAGCTCAACATTAGTTTAAGGCAGCATGGATGGTGTGGACACACCAAATAAGGCATCCTTGTCCCAGCCTAGGTGTCCAAAAGACGTCAACTGTATCAGCCCGATTTAGAGCAACCAGTGCTGGGAGGCCAATTTAGATGGTGCAATAGGGGAGGAGGAGAGGAGAGATTCGGGGTTTGCTATTTGAGTTACTTGTTTCACTTAAAATGTTTTTAACTTCTGCAGTAAGCTGCTTTGAACCCTGAGGGAAGGTGAGATATAAATGTTTAAATAAATAGATACATCCAGGCCTCGGATACAGTGGGAACTCACAAGAGCGCAGCTCCTGAACCTTTCTGAGAGTCCCACCTCCTCCTTCCCGCCTTGTCCATCGAATAGTAGGTGCAGAGGAACCATCCCTGGATGAGCTCCACCACCTTTTTTTCTACAAAACGACCCCTGGATATAGTGACGTAGAAGAAACCCAGCGGGAACTCATTTGCAAATTAGGCCACACACCCCTGATTCCAAACCAGCCAGAACTGCATTCCTGGGTGTTCCTGCTAAAAAAAAAAAAAAAGCCTTATATAAATGTAATTTAGACTAGACCAGACATTAATTTTAACGAACACACATCTCTCTCGGCTTGGCTTCGCGAACGAAGATTTAAGGAGGGTGCAATAGTCCACGTCTGCTGCAGGCTCGCTGGTGGCTGACAAGACCAATGCGGGACAGGCAGGTCCGGCCACAGTGGCTGCACACATAACACATATGTGAACACACATAAAGATGCCTTATACAGAAACAGACCAAGGTCAGTATTGTCTACACAGACTGGCAGCAACTCTTCAGGGTCTCAGGAAGAAGTATTTTTCTGTTACCTATTATCTGATCCTTTCATGCTGGAGACTGAACATGAGACCTTCTAAACACCAGGAAGATGCTCCACCACTGAGCCATGGCATTTCTATGGCAACTGGAGATGCCAGAGGCTAAACCTGGGACCTTTCTGGTGTAGTGGTTAAGTGTGCAGATTCTTATCTGGGAGAACCAGATTTGATTCCCCACTCCTCCACTTGCAGCTGCTGAAATGGCCTTGGGTCAGCCATATCTCTCACAGAGCTGGCCTTGAAAACAGCAGCTTCTGGGAGAGCTCTCTCAGCCCCACCTACCTCATAGGGTGTCTGTTGTGGGGAAGAAGGAGATTGTGAGCCATTCTGAGACTCTGAGATTCAGAGCGAAGGGTAGGATATAAATCCAGTTTCTTCTTCTTCTACACCACTTTGGTGTAGTGGTTAAGTGCATGGACTCTTGTCTGGGAGAACTGGGTTTGATTCCCCACTCCTCCACTTGCACCTGCTGGAATGGCCATGGGTTAGCCATAGCTCTGGCAGAGGTTGTCATTGAAAGGGCAGCTGCTGTGAGAGCCCTCTCAGCTCCACCCATCTCACAGGGTGTCTGTTGTGGGGAGAGAAGACATAGGAAATTGTAAGTCGTTCTGAGTCTCTGATTCAGAGAGAAGGGCGGGGTATAAATCTGCAATTCTTCTCCTCCTCCTCCTCCTCTTTTACATGCCAGGGAGATGTTCCACCACTGAGCCATGGCCTCTTTATAGCAACTGGAGATGCCAGAGACTGAACCTGGGACCTTCTGAACACCAGGGAGATTCTCCACCATTGAGTCATGGCCCCTCTATGACAATGAATTGTATTCATTCTCTCCATGCAGCTTGGTATGAGGTTTTCTTTCAGTGTGAGACATCTTCCTCTGGAAGGCTTCTTCAGATGAAGGAAGGTCTTCTTGGAACTGGAGAAGCATCTGAATTTAGCTGTGCCCCCCCCACAGCACACCACCCAGTTCATCCTTCAATTCCATTGACGCGGTCAAGAAGAAGGATAGCCGTGATTTCATCCTGAGCGTGAAGCAACCACAAGTAAGACATGAACTTGTGAATCAAACACCAGAGTTATAAAAAAAAAAATTCAGTAATATTCCAATTGAGGCTTGGCCAACTCCAGGTTTGGGAATTCCTGGAGATTTGGGGGATGAAGTCTGGGAAGGGTGGGGCCTGTGGAGGGGAGGGGCCTCCATGGTGGGGGATCCTATCGATTTTATAAGGGCTTTATTTCCCTGGGGGAATGCAGTGGGACAGAGCTCTGGAACCTCTAAGTGGAATCAAAAGTCTCAAATAAGTTTCAGAGTTCATGAGGGGCACCCATGTGTCTCTCCTTCATTTCCCTCTTGAGAGCTCCAGCATTGGGTTTGATTCCCCACTCCTCCACTTGCAGCTGCTGGAACGGCCTTGGGTCAGCCATAGTTCTTGCAGAATTGTCCTTGAAAGGGCAGTTGCTGTGAGAGCTCTCTCAGCCCCACCTCCTCACAGGGTGTCTGTTGTGGGAGAGGAAGATAAAGGAGATTGTGAGCTACTCTGAGATTATCTTCTTATACTTCCAGGGCAAGTTAAAGTTTTTATACTTCCAGGGCAAGTTATAAAGTTTTATACTTCCAGGGCAAGTTAAAGTTCTTCTACCTTTTTTCCCAGAGGGGAAAAAAAAGCCCTGGATTTCACTCTCCAAAGTAGCCCTTCTCTCCAAAGGAAGTGACCTCTGCAAAGCCAGGCAATCTCCAGGCACCCCCTGGAGGTTGGGAACTCTAACCAGATTTAGACAGCGCATTGAGTGGCAGCAGCCCTGCGATTGGTCTTTTAGGAGATAACTCAAGCTAACTTCCACTATTTTTTTTCCTTCCTAGGAGTAATTCACTCCCGCGTGACCTTTTCTTACTTTGATACCGAACCTTGGACAGCGACGGTGCCTTCGGTTAACCCTAAACATTTAGTTACATTAATCATGGGTTGTTTTTTTACCCCCTTTCTTTTTTTGGTCCTCCATGGAAGACATCTTATTCGCTGGACATTGATCAAACAGTCTACAGGTATCTGTAGATCGTAGCCCATTAATCACTTCCCAGATTATCAGTTCCACCAGTAGAATATGTAAATGGGATGGCTGTCGCTGATAAGAGGAAGTGGAATTTATTCCTCAAGACGAGTCCATCTGGAGCACTTGATACCATCTTACCCAAGACAGTAGGTTGTGGAGATAAACCCTTTGCATTAGCGATGCTCGCCTGCCAACAGACTCCCCAAATAAAGTACAATTAAATTAAAACTAGCCAAAGGGGAAGGAGGGAGGGGGGTGGCTTTCAAACATCTCCTGTAGTTGGCTGAGAGATTTGCAGATCTGCTGGAGTGGAGAAAAAAAATGTTTGTGGCTTAAACAAAAACAGCCCCCTCAAAAACTTTAACTTGCCCTGGAAGTATAAGGAATTTAGGGTAAAGCTAGGTTTATCTCCATAGGGCTCCAGCACTCTTGCCAGAAAACCTTACTGAAATTCTGATGCTTAATTTGAAGCTCAGAAGTTAAAACTCAAGGAAAGTTTAGGGCTTCAACCAAAAGGGAGCCTAGCCCACTTCACAGGGTTGTTGTGGGGATTCTAAGGCAGAGCAGAGATCTGAACCCAGGTCTCTGCAACCTTTGTCCATCACTCAATCACTAGACAACACTGGCTTCAGTGGATTCCAAAGCATATTGTTCTGTTTAGGATTGCAACACTAGACTGTTAGCAATTATCTGCCGTTATAACCTTCCTGTTAAAGCACACTTAATTAGAAAAGTCAAACACAACCAAACACTCTGCCACCTCCGAAACATCAAGTTAGCTCATAAGAACATAACAGGAGAGGTGCTGGAAGATTGGAGGCGGACGAATGTTGTCCGCATCTTCATGAAGGGGAAAAAATATGATCCGGGTAACTACTGACCCATCAGCTTGACATCTTTTTACCTGGAAAAGTTATAGAACAAATAATCAAATAGTCGGTCCTGGAACATTTAGAAAGAATGGATGTGATTACGAAGAGCCAGCATGCATTTCTCAAGAACAAGTCATGTCAGACTAACCTGATCTTTTTTTTGATAAAGTGACTACCTTGCTGGATCAGGGAATGCTGTAGACATCATTTATCTTGATTTCAGTAAGGCTTTTGATAAGGTTCCACATACTATCCTTGATGACAAGTTGGTAAAATGTGGTTTGGATTCTGTTACCATTAGGTGGATCTGTAACTGGTTGACAGATTGCACCCAAAGAGTGCTTGTGAATGGTTCCTCATCCTCTTGGAGAGGAGTGACAAGTGGAATGCCTCAAGGATCTGTCCTGGGACCTGTTTTGTTCAACATCTTTATAAATGATTTGGATGAAGGAATAGAGGGAATGCTTATTAAATTTGCAGATGATATGAAATTGGGAGGGGTTACAAACACAGAAGAAGACAGAAACAGGATATAGGATGACCTTGACAGGTTGGAAAACTGAGCTAAAGCCAAGAAAATGAATTTTAACGGGGATAAATGTAAAGTTCTGCATTTAGGTAAGAAAAATCCAATGCATGATTATAGGATGGGGGAGACTTGTCTTAGCAGTTGTATGTGCGAAAAGGACCTAGGGGTCTTAGTGGATCATAGGCTGAACATGAGCCAACAGTGTGATGCAGTGGCTAAAAAGGCAAATGCAATTTTGGGCTGTATCAACAGAAATATAGTGTCCAGATCATGTGATGTGATGGTATCATTTTATTCTGCTCTGGTGAGACCTCACCTGGAGTATTGTGTTCAGTTTTGGGCACCACATCTTAAGAAGGTTATAGACAAGCTGGAACGGGTCCAGAGGAGGGCAACAAAGATGGTGAGGGGTCTGGAGACCAAGTCCTATGAGGAAAGGTTGAAGGAGCTGGGGATGTTTAGCCTGGAGAGAAGGCGGCTGAGAGGTGATAGGATCACCATCTTCAAGTACTTGAAGGGCTGTCATATAGAGAATGGCGTGGAATTATTTTCTGTGGCCCCAGAAGGTAGGACCAGAACCAATGGGTTGAAATTAAATCAAAAGAGTTTCCAGCTCAACATTAGAAAGAACTTCCTGACCGTTAGAGTGATTCCTCAGTGGAACAGGCTTCCTCGGGTGGTGGTGGGCTCTCCTTCCTTGGAAGTTTTTAAACAGAGGCTAGATGGCCGTCTGACAGCAATGCAGATCCTGTGAATTTAGGGGGAGGTATTTGGGAGTTTCCTGTATTGTGCAGGGGGTTGGACTAGATGACCCTGGAGGTACCTTCCAACCCTATGATTCTATAAGACCATAAATGAAGCCATGTTGGATCAGGCTAATGGCCCATCCAGTCCAGCACTCTGTGTCACACAGTGGCCAAAAAAACCCAGGTGCCACTAGGAGGTCCATCAGTGGGGCCAGGACACTAGAAGCCCTCCCACTGTGCCCCCCAAGCACCAAAAATACAGAGCCCCTCTGCCCCAGACAGAGAGTTCCATTAATTCCCTCTGGCTAATACCAATGATGGACCTCTGCTCCATATGCTTATCCAATCCCCTCTTGAAGCTGTCCATGCTTGTAGGCACCACCACCTCCTGTGGCAGCTCGATGCATTACTCTAGATGCTGGCCACTCAAAGGGACCCCAAATAAGGATGCCAGCCTCCAGACAGAACCTGGAGTTCTTCTGGAATCACAACTAGTGTTCCCTCTAAGCTGAGTTAGTGTGAGTTAGCTCATAGTCGTTTAGCTTCCAGCTCACACATCTGAGTCTTAGCTCAGGAAAAATGGCCCCAGAGGAAGCTAATTCATGCAGTAGCTCACAGCTTTAATGCCAGTAGCTCCCGAAGTAGAAATTTTGCTTACAAGACTCCGCAGCTTAGAGGGAGTATTGACTACAGGGATCAGTTCCACTGGGGGGAAATGGCAGCTTTGAAGGTTGGCAGGGGTGGAATTCCAGCAGGAGCTCCTTTGAATATTAAGTCACACCCACCTGATTTAGCCAATCCTCCAAAAGCTTACAAAAATGAACCTTGTAAGCTCTTGGAGGATTGGCTACATCAGGGGAGTGTGACCTAATATACAAAGGAGCTCCTGCTAGAATTCCACCCCTCGAGGTTGGGCTTTTTGGCATTATGCATCATAAGGGGTCCTTCCCCACTCCAGACTCTGTCCTCAAATCTTCAGGTCTTTCCCAATCCTGGACTGGCAACCCGAACTCCAAACAATTTAATTCCCTTGCTGTTTGGAAAAAAAAACCCCACAATATTTCTTTCTCATCGGCCTAGTTTCAAATGTCTGAGCTTGGTTCTTCACAGCCCTCCCGCGCTTTTCCCAGGATAACATTTTTTTTTTCTTACCCAACATCAATATTTCAGTAAAACAATAAATAAAAACATAGCTCCCAAGTTTTCAGCTATCCACAACAGATTTTTTTTAAAAAAAACCTGTTTGTACAACCTCAGCATCAACAGACACTTTTAACCGTGGAAAAACCCATGTTGCGTTGTCCTTTTTTTTTTAAGTGACCGATTTTATTGAAATTCAAACAGAAATTACAAACAAAAATCAAAAACACAACCAAGGGAAAGGGAAACTACAAAATACACATAAATTCCATACCCACCCACCACCTACCACCACATATAAAAGGAGCTTTGAGAGCATATAGAAATATCAAATCTAATGTTGCGTTTTCCAAAGTACTGGAGATAAATTTAAAAAAAAAATTAGAAAGACTCGATAGGTCTGGAAATGGTAACGTATGTTAACTAACTCTTTTTAAAAAAAAATCAGACTAGGGGTGTTGGGTTTTTTGGGGATTCTTTTAATGCAGTAACGTAGACAGATAATGAATGCATTTTGCCTTCGGATAACAGCCTGCCTCTTCCGTTGATTTAGTACGGAAGAGGCAACGCTTTCATAATGAAAGGCAGAATTATCACATGGTGTAACTCCCCGGCTTTATCGCTGCCTCGTAGTACCCTAAAGCTGTCATCAAAATGTTAAAATTACACCGGCTTCTAGGATCTCTCGAATACAGACTCACATGTGCACGGATTTATTACCTTCATCCGAAGCAGAACAAATTCGACGTCTATTGATTGGTAAACATTTTTAATTATTCGGCTATGAAGATGTATATCAAATGAAAACAAAATGACAGAATCGCCATCCCCATCCCCGATATGCTAAACTTTTTCTTTTCTTAAGGATTTTATGACCCAACTTTTTTTTGGGGGGGGGGGTTACAGTATGCCCTGGGGTTGCCAACTCCAGGTTGGGAAATTCCTGGAGATTTGGGGGGGCGGAGTCTGGGGAGGGCAGGGTTTGGGGAGGGGAAGGACTTCAGTGAGGTATAACTTTATTTACTTTTTTAAAAATTTACTGTATTTATATCCTGCCTTTAATCACAATAGGAACCCCAAGCATCTTACATTGTTCTCCTCTCTCTGTTTTATCTTCTCGACAACCCTGTAAGATATTTTGGGCTGAGACTGTGTGATTGGCCCAAGATAATCCACAGAATATCCATGGCACAATTTCAGTTTTATTTATGGATGGAATCAGGGCTTTTTTTGTAGCAGGAACTCCTTTGCATATTAGGCCATACACCCCTGATGTAGCCAATCATCCAAGAGCTTACAGTAGGCCCTGTACGAAGAGCCCTGAAGGCTCTTGAGGGATTGGCTACATCAAGGGGTGTGATCTAATATGCAAAGGAGTTCCTGCTAAAAAAAAAAGCCCTGGATGGAATCCTTCTTTAGGATGTTGGGGGGAGGGGGTGGATTTCAACCATGTAGAGTGGCCTCCAACAGTTGAACCTGAAGCTTCAGCATACCACAGAGGCTAGGTTGAGTTCAAGAGGGGTAGTCAATTTCTGAGCTAATCACAGTGGAAAAATACGTTCCATTGTCCATTCCATTGTCCAGGGGGGGTTTTGATAGAAAAGGCCCTGCAGGAACTCATTTGCATATTAGGCCACACACCCAGATGTCACCATTGTTCCACATAGAGCTTTTCTGTAGCAAAAGTTTAGCCCTATTAGGCCACACCTTCTGACACCAAGCCAGCTGGAACTGTGTTCCTGTGCATTCCTCCTCAAAAAAAAATTGCCTAGCCTTTGTCCATTGTAACAACTTGCTTCTCCAGGGGTTGGTTCCAATGGTACTGAATTTGCCAGTGGAAGTTGTATCCCAACTAAAGCCAGTTTGGTGTAGTGGTTAAGAGTGGCGGACTCTAATCTGGAGAACCTGGTTTGATTCCCCCCTTCTGCACCTGAAGGTGGGTGACCTTGAATCAGTCACAGCTCTCTTAGAGCTGTTCTCAAGAGCAGTTCTCTCAGAGCTCTCTCAGCCCCACCAACCTCACAGGGTGTCTGTTGCGGGGAGAGGAAGAGAAAGAGATTGTAAGCTGCGGTGAGACTCTGAGTGAAGGGCAGGGTATAAATCCAATTCTTGTTCTTCTAAAGATGAAAGCATCATTTCCTTCAGGATTTAGAGTTGCCAAATTCAGGTTGGAAAATTCTTAGAGATTTGGGGGTGAAGCATAGGGAGAAAGGGATTTGGGGAGGGGATGGAGCTCAGTGGGGTAGAATTCCATAGACTCAACCCTCCAAAACAGCGATTTTCTCCAGGGGAACTGATCACTTGAGCCTGGAGATCTGTTAGAATTCTGGGAGATCTGTAGGCCTCACCAGGAATTTGGTAGGCCTCCCAGGACTAAGGCATTAAAATAACTCCAACCCTGTCTTGTCAGGATTAAACTTTTATCCACCACTTGACCATAGCAGTTCCTTAGCTAGGCCCCATAAAGGATCAGCACGTGATGAAGGATTCATTGTGTTGTACAGGAAGAACGCAGAAGAGCAGAAGTGGGATTACCAGGGCTTTTTCTGTAGCAGGAACTCCTTTGCATATGAGGCCACACACCCCTGAGGTAGCCTGTTGTGCATGTTATGTTTCATAGCTAGAAGTTCCTGCCAGGCTCATTGGAACCTTTTAGAACTGAGCTTGGGGACTCAGGAACAATGGATAGCAGAATCCAAATCCCTGTCCCCCTGGTCCAATCACTGGCCCCCTGCCGGTTCGAAGGACTCAATGGAGTCCTAGTGCAGGAACTTGGGACTGTATATATATATTGATGTTCATACAGTGTTCATACATTGATGAACCCAAGTTATTGAGGAAGACTCAGCATGGGTTCTGCAAGGGAAGATCTTGCCTCACTAACCTGTACAGTTCTTTGAGGGGGTGAACAAACATGTGGACAAAGGAGACCCGATAGATGTTTACCTTGACTTCCAGAAAGCTTTTGATAAAGTTCCTCATCAAAGGCTCCTTAGTAAGCTCGAGAGTCATGGAGTAAAAGGACAGGTCATCTTGTGGATCAAAAACTGGCTAATAAATAAGAAGCAGAGAGTGAGTATAAATAGGCAGTCTTCACAGCGGAGGACGGTAAGCAGTGGGGCGCCGCAGGGCTCAGTACTGGGTGCCATGCTCTTTTAACTTGTTCATTAATGATTTGGAGTTGGGAGTAAGCAGTGAAGTGGCCAAGTTTGCGGATGACACTAAATTGTTCAGGGTAATGAGAACCAGAGAGGATTGTGAGGTACTCCAAAGGGATCTGTTGAGGCTGAGTGAATGGGCGCCAACGTGGCCGATAAGGTTCAGTGTGGCCAAGTGCAAAGTAATGCACATTGGGGCCAAGAATCCCAGCTACAAATACAAGTTGATGGGTTGTGAACTGGCAGAGATTGACCAAGAGAGAGATCTTGGGGTCATGGTAGATAATTCACTGAAAATGTCAAGACAGTGTGCAATTGCAATAAAAAAGGCCAACGCCATGCTGGGAATTATTAGGAAGGGAATTGAAACAAATCAGCCAGTATCATAATGCCCTGTATAAATCGATGGTGCGGTCTGAATTGGAATACTGTGTATAATTCTGGTCACTGCACCTCAAAAAGGATATTATAGCATCGGAAAAAGTCCAGAAAAGGGCAACTAGAATGATTAAAGGTTTGGAACACTTGCCCTATGAAGAAAGGTTAAAATGCTTGAGGCTCTTTAGCTTGGAGAAACGTTGACTGCAGGGTGACATGATAGAGGTTTACAAGATTATGCATGGGATGGAGAGAGTAGAGAAAGAAGTCCTTTTCTCCCTTTCTCACAATACGAGAACTCGTGGGCATTCGATGAAATTGCTGAGCAGTCAGGTTAGAACGGATAAAAGGAAGTCCTTCTTCACCCAAAGGGTGATTAACATGTGGAATTCACTGCCAACTTCAAGAGGGGATTGGATAAAAATATGGAGCAGAGGTCCATCAGTGGCTATTAGCCACTCTGTGTGTGTGTATTGGCCACTGTGTGATACAGAGTGTTGGACTGGATGGGCCATTGGCCTGATCCAACATGGCTTTTCTTATGTTCTTATAGCTGGCCCCATTGGCCCCGTTGAGTAGTCTTTCGTTTAACCGTTGCCATGCTGTAGCACAATAAAGAGCTTTGATCACTACAACTGCATCTCTCCATGCATCGAACCAACTATATTATATAGCCAATCCTCCAAGAGCTTACACGGCTCTTCTTACAGGGCCTACTGTAAGCTCCAGGAGGATTGGCTACATTGGGAGGTGTGGCCTCATATGCAAAGGCATTCCTGTTACCAAAACAAGCCCCAAGGATCACTTCAGGGTGAAAGCTGTGCAGTGGCGCATCAGCGGCAGGAACTGGATCCGTTTCCACCCCTCTTCAAAACTCTTCTCCGGCTGGGGCACCCTAATAAAGGCTACCAGCAAACTCTGCCAGGAACTGTGCTTGACCCTAAGAGAGAGGAAAGATGCATCTTTGGCAGCTTCATCTCGAACGAATTAGGCTCTTCAAACCCCAGCCCGCAATATCGAGAAACGTTCCGAAATAATTGCCGGTGAGGTAGGTTGCACGAGGTCCATCTTCGGCGACGTTGAAGAATGGAAGCAAATGGGAGTGAATGAACAAATTAATGATTAAAGGAAGATTTCCCCCCTCGCCACCCCCATTTGGGAAGCTCTGTCCAGCCTGGCCTTTCAGGTCCCAGCAATCTTTCACTGTCAACGTATGCCAAGAAATTGATTCAATTAAGATTAGGGGGGCCTCGGGGTCGAGGAGGGGCATGAGGGGAGAGACTGCAAAAGCCGCTTCCTTTCTCCCGCGGCTGCCTTTGCACTGGGGCTGTGACCCACCGTGTGTAAGGATGACCTAAATATAATACATCATCAGGTAGTTCCGGGACTGCTTCCAAAAAAAAAAAAAAGGACTTTAGTTTAACTAAATGCTATTCGTGGCCTCTTTGCCCACAACGATTTCAGTTTGGCCACAATTAGGTCTTGCCCGCAATAGCACTTTCAGAAAGACTGGGGCACACAGTTTCTTCAATATAAATCGAGGCGGTGGGGTTGTGGTCAGCATCCTATTTTGTGTGTGTGTGTGTATGTGCACGCACACATATATTATGCTTTTATATATCTATATATCTACATCTTTCTATATATCTATCTATATCTATATAACTATAACCATTTTCACACACTGCTCACCTCAGAGTCACGTCCCTCTTCACTGTGCAGCGTCTGCTCTATATCTATCTATCTATCTATCTATCTATCTATCTATCTATCTATCTATCTACCTACCTACCTACCTACCTACCTACCTACCCATCCATCCATCCATCCATCCATCCATCCATCCATCCATCCATCCATCCATCCATCCATCCATCCATCTATCTATCTATCTATCTATCTATCTATCTATCTATCTATCTATCTATCTATCTATCTATCTATCTATCTATCTATCTATCTATCTATCTATCTATCTCCAGTTTGGTGTAGTGGTTAAGTGTGTGGACTCTCTTCTGGGAGAACCGGGTTTGATTCCCCACTCCTCCACCGGCAGCTGCTGGAATGGCCTTGGGTCAGCCATAACTCTCGTAGGAGTTATCCTTGAAAGGGCAGCTGCTGCAAGAGCTCTCTCAACCCCACCCACCTGACAGGGAGTCTGTTGTGGGGGAGATTGTAGGCCACTCTGAGACGCTGAGATTCAGAGTGATGAGCGGGATATCAATCCAATATCTTCTTCTTCTTGTTGTGACTGGATTCACACTGGTTGTTTTGATAACTGTTTAGGGATGCAAGCCACGGCTGCCAGAAAGGTTGCTCACGTAGGGTCGCTAGATCCAAATTGGGAAATACCTGGAGAGTTTGGGATGGAGCCTGAGGAGGGCAAGGTTTGGGGAGGGACTGCAGTGAGGTACAATGCCATAGAGTCTGCCTTCTAAAGCCACCATTTTTCTCCAGGCAAACTGATCTCTGTTGCTTGCTTGGGCTATTCAGGCCAAGGCGCTGACTGGATATGGTGTCCTAACAGGCTCCGTTTGTGTAAGACAAGCTTCATATGCTGACGTGCTGTTCCCACATAGCAAGAGCAACTTATGCCTGACAGGACAGGATGTTTTTACCTGCTTGCAACATTCAAGACATTTGCCAGCTCTTTTCCTTTTGTCATGTGTTCGTTTCTTTCTTGGATTGTATGATTCTGCGCAAGAGAATTTTAATCTGCACATTCCTTTCTGGAGCACTGCCCCCCCTCCTGAAACCATACAGGGAAGTTCTTCCAGATCCTGGAGGCAGATGTTGTGTTTTCACCGTTCTTGGGTGTTGTACTAGACCAGGGGTGGCCAAACTTGCTTAACGTAAGAGCCATGCAGAATAAACGCCAGATGTTTGAGAGCTGCAAGACATGAACAAAGATTACACACATATATTTATTAATACTCTTAATGTTTTCTTTGCATGGAAAGATAAAATACATATGCATGCACTTTACAACACAACCATGCTCGAAGGAGACTTTTTTAAAAGCAAAAGCTGGGAATAACAGTCCCCATAAGACCAGCATAGGGAAAGGTTAAGGAGTTATGTTTTGGCACTAGTGGAAGAAGGATACACACACATACCATATAAATCACTGACCACCATTTGCATCATTATACATCTCTCGTCACCTTGACACCAAGGGCAGCGAATACAGCTCCTACGAGAGCTATGAAACTAAGGGAGACCCCTGTGCCACTATCCTGTCTCTCCTTCCAGTGGCTCCCTTGGCTCTTGTGCTCTCTTTCTCTGCAGTGGAGGAGAAGAGCTTGCAAGCCTGCCTATTTTTCCCCTCCTTCTCCACTTCACACATGGCAGAAATAGTCACCTACCTATGGGTCAGCACTCAAAGGCTGACTGAGGTCCTGATGCTAAGCACACTTATTTGAGAGTAAGCCTGCATATTAGTTCCTCCTTGACCTCTGGGAGCCACACAATATGCGTGAAAGAGCCACATGTGGCTCCTGAGCTGCAGCTTGGCCACCACTGTACTAGATTTATTAATGAAAGTCCCTCTAAGGTTTGAAAATGGCTATGTCTCAGTGGGAGAGATTCTGCTTGGCATGCAGAAGATCTCAGGTTCAATTCCCCCCCTCCCCCTCCAATTCCAGTTAAAAGGACCAGGTGCGAGGTGATGTAAAGATTCCCACCTAAGATTCTGGAGAGTCACGGTCAGTAGGAGAAAACAATGCTGACCTTGATGGGTTCAATATAAGGCAGCTTCATATGTTATTAGACCTCCAGCCTGGACAACCTTAATTTACAGCTAGATTAGAGTCTAGCAGCAATTTAGTAACCAAGAAGATTGGGAGGGGTATTGAGAGTTAAAACTCTGGGATTTGACTCTCAAAAGCTCATCCCCCCTAAAAAAGAAATAAAATCTTGTTCTCTTATGTGCTACTGGACTCAAATCTAGCTCTTCTACAGCGGACCTTCATGGCTACCCTCTGAAACTACATTTTCAATGACTCCTCCCCACCACTAGGAGTGCTACAAGGAAAGTTTTGAAATCGCATTGGGTATTTCAGGAGGATAGGAGCCGCGTGGCACAGAGTGGTAAGCTGCAGTGCTACAGTCCAAGCTCTGCTCGCGACCTGAGTTTGATCCCAGGAGAAGAAGAAGAAGAAGAAGAAGATATTGGATTTATATCCCGCCCTCCACTCCGAAGAGTCTCAGAGCGGCTCACAATCTCCTTTACCTTCCTCCCCCACAACAGACACCCTGTGAGGTGGGTGGGGCTGGAGAGGGCTCTCACAGCTGCTGCCCTTTCAAGGACAACCTCTGCCAGAGCTATGGCTGACCCAAGGCCATTCCAGCAGGTGCAAGTGGAGGAGTGGGGAATCAAACCCGGTTCTCCCAGATAAGAGTCTGCACACTTAACCACTACACCAAACTGGTTCAGGTACACCAAGCAGGGTTCAGGTAGCCGGCTCAAGGTTGACTCAGCCTTCCATCCTTCCGGGGTCAGTAAAACGAGTACCCAACTTGCTGGGGGTAAAGTATAGATGATTAGGGAAGGCCATGGCAAACCACCCCATAAAAAAGTCTGCCAAGAAAATGTGATGTGACATCACCCCATGGGTCGGTAAGGACTCGGTTGGTCGCACAGGGGAATACCTTTACATTCTTATTTCAGGAGAACAAAGGTGGAACATGCACAGTTGTACAAATAAAATTACATACAAAGACAATTTTAGAATCCTGTAATAGGGACAGGGGGAAGAAAGGAAGCAAGACAAAAAACTGTGTGCTCTTAAATACAATTTTTAAAACAATGCTTTTGCTCTGTGTATGCAAAAAAAAAAAAAGTGCAGGTGAGCAATGGTATGCCCTGCCCCAAGACCCCAAAGTCCAAACTATGCCTCTGATCCATGAACAGATGTTAGTCCAGTCTATGCAGGACTTAAAATGTAGCAGGGGTACAAGTCAGTGGTAATTTCTGCTGACAGGAGCATTTTAGTCCTCTGGAATAGAACTTTCTCATCTTCCCTCTCCTTTTCTTTCCTAAAATCCTCCCTGAAACACTGTTTTTTGAGCCACCCCTACGGAATTGTAGGAGGGCAAAACTGGAAGCAGGAATAAATGGAAATAACTCCCCATCCATTAGTGGGAATTTATCCCTGGATCGAAGTCAGGGTTCATAGAGTTCAGGTCAAGAACCTGTCTTGGAAGACAGGAAATATTAATGCATGCCTCAGAGTACGTGCAAAGTACATTCTTAGAACCGCAACTAGCTTTTGCATGCCTGTGATTAACAGATATCACTTTGAGGAAGTCATAGATCGTAAGACATTAACCATTCGAGCAACTGAACGACCTGATTTGTACTTTTAATTCTCAAATTAATCCTTTAGACATAATATCTCAAGAAGGGCTCTACTGGATCAGAGTAAGGGTTATTGAGTCAGGGACCCTGTTTCCATCAGAAGTCATCCAGTTGTGTGCCAAGATAACCCTTGAGTAGAACAGGAAGGCAAGAGCTGTTCCTTCTGAGCTGCAGAGTCTTGTGAGCAAAAATTCTGCTTTGTGAGCTACTGGCATTAAAGTGGTGAGTGGCTGCATCAATTAGTGTCCTGTGAGTGAAGACAAAAATGTGTGAGCTGGAGGCTAAACATCTGTGAGCTAGCTCACGCTAACTCCACTTAGAGGGAATACCGGTCCTGACAGGCAAACTACGAACGTTAAGAGACCAGTCTTCTACAAATTAATCAAATACTTATTTCAAAGGAATGAAGCAGAGCAGCCCTTCACGCCATCAGCTCCAGAAGTTTTAATCCTTCCTCTGAAACCAAATGCAAATCGAGTTGTCTCAAAAAGAACACGATGGGTCTTCTGGAACAGATGTACTTTCTCAAAAGTGGCTGCCTTTCCCAGAAAGTTTTCTATCACCCCTCCAGCAGCTGCACTTTCTCAAAGGAGCGAAGGGGCCATGTGTGGAGATCCACAGCTCCATTCACAATTCACTTTTAAATGGTCGTAACAGTTTTAGGGCCCTTAATGATCATGCCATTGTGTGTCGGATTGCCAATCAAGGATCACTTAATGACAAAACAGAATAATTTAACCCCTATTCAGGGGACAATGCTCGGAATTGCTCACGTTGGTTGTTTTTGACACAACAGAGCCTTAGAAGAAAGCTCTTCCATAGAATAGGGGTAGCTATCATTAACAAGCAGTTCTCCTCTGAGCCTTCCCCGGCCGTCTACAATAGCCTGACCTTTGAACTTTGATCTTTTGCTTTGACCAAATCCAGGCATTTTCACTTTTTGAGTTAGTCATTTAAAACCCGCAGGTGTGGCGGCCATACAATACCTAATAAAGTGCGTGTGCGGGGAATGAATGTCCCATCTTCTGTGCCGGCGGAGAATATCGAGTTAAGCCCGCACAATGCGCGAGAATTAGCCAACGCGTTTCAAAAAGGTTAATGTACCGGAATGCACATCCACTTGTTGGAATCAAAGGGCTAAAAATGAGTTTTCGTGGGGTCACAAAAGAGACTGCCGCCAACAGAACAGTCCTCACTCGAGTCCATCAATTTTCAAAGGGAAACGGGTCATCAAATGCATTTGCTTTGGATACACAGAGGGCATTGGTGGGCAAGAAGCCCAGAGCTTTGTGAATTGGTACTGGAAGGAAACTTTTAAGTCATGTAGAAATATTTTTCAGGGAGAATTGCTGTGTTGGCCTGCAGCAGGGGTGGCCAAACTGTGGCTCGGGAGCCACCTGTGGCTCTTTCACACATATTGTGTAGCTCGCGAAGCCCCCACCACCCCGTTGGCCAGCTTGGAGAAGGCATTTCTCTCTTTAAATCACTTCTCCAAGCCAAATCTGCCAGTGGCTCCAAGAATATATTTAAAGTTAAAGTTGCTTTCTTTCCACCTATCTATCTATCTATCTGTCTGTCTGTCTGTCTGTCTGTCTGTCTGTCCATCCGTCCATCCATCCATCCACCCATCTCTATCTATCTATCTATCTATCTATCTATCTATCTATCTATCTATCTATCTATCTATCTATCTGTCTGTCTGTCTGTCTGTCTGTCTGTCTGTCTGTCTCTCTCTCTCTCTCTCTCTCTCTCTCTGTCTTCCTTCCTTCCTTCCTTGTTTCCTTCCTTCCTTCCTGCTCTCTAACATCTTCATGTCTTGTGGCTCTCAAACATCTGATGTTTATTCTATGGGGCTCTTACATTAATACCCTTGGTCTGCAATAAAAAGCTAGATTCAAGTTCAATAAGACCTTAGAGACCAATGGGATTTGGGGGTGTATAAGTTTTCAAGAGTCAATGTTCCCTTCATCAAATATAGGGAGAGTTGGTCACCGGGCTGGCCCTAGACTGTATGGCACCTTAGGCAAGGCTATCTTCTAATGTTCCCCCCACCACCACTGATAATATCACTGAGTCAAATGGGGTGGGGGAATTCAGTGCACCCAGAAGGCTGAAGCCCTAGGCAATCGCCTAGTTTGCCTAGTGGCAGGGCTGACCCCAGTTGACCCTTGATAATTTATCCCCCCCTCCCCAAATCTTGTTGGTCTCTAAGATGCAACTGGACTTGATTCTGTCAAGTTGCTTCCAACTTACAGAGACCCTATGAGTTAATGTCCTCCCAAACATCCTCTCTCATTAGCAGCCTTGCTCAGATCTTGCAAACAGAGAGCTGCGGCTTCCTTGACCGAGTCAATCCCCTTCGTGTTGGGTCTTCTTCTTTTCCTGCTGCCTTCAACTTTTCCTAGCAGGATTGTCTTTTCTCGGGACTCTTATCTTCTCATACTGAAGTACAATACCCTCAGTTAGGTCATTTTAGCTTCTAGGGCAGCGGTGGCCAAACTGTGGCTCAGGAGCCCTATGCGGCTCTTTCACACATAGTGCGAGGCTCTCGAAGCCCCCACTGCCTGGTCAGCTGGCTTGGAGAAGACGTCTGTCTCTTTAAATCACTTCTCCAAGCCAAGCTAGCCAGTGGATTGGAGAATGCATTTAAAGTTGCTTTCTTTCTACCTCTCCCTCCTCTCTTCCCCATCTATTTTCCTCCCTCCCTCCCTTCCTCCCTCCCTTCCTTCCCTCCAACATCTGATGTTCATGTCTTGTGGCTCTCAAACATCTGATGTTTATTCTATGTGTCTCTTACATTGAGCAAGCTTTGCCAGCCCCGTGCTATGGAGAGTCGAGGCTGGATTTGATTGAGAACCTACTTCTTTGTCTTTTTGGCAATCCACAGTGTCCATAAAACTCTCCTCCAACACCAACGCTCCGATGCTCCAATCTAATACTATAGAAATTGTTGTGTATGCGGACCAAAGTGAAGACTGTACAGGGTGTTCCTGCCTGGTTCATTGGAGCCATAAGAACGGAGTTTGGGGACTTGGGAACAATGGAGCAGGATCCAAATCCCGGCTGCCCTGCACCAATCACGAGCCCCCTGCTGGTTGAATGACCCAATAACGTGCTTGTGGGGGAACCTTGAGTTGTATATAGTTGGCCCCATTGGCCCAGTTCCTCAGTCTTGAAGTGCAGCCGACCTAATGCTGTATCTAATAAACAGCTGATGTTCACTACCACTTCGCCTCTTCCATGCATCGAACCCACTATATTTTAGTGGTGATGGTGGGACCCACTATATCAGGGGTCCTCAAGTCCCAGGCCATAGTCCAGTACCAGCCCATGACCTGTTAGCAATCGGGCCGTGAGTTGTATAATTATTTCATTATTTATTGCAATGTGATGATGATGATGATGATGATGATGGAGGAGAAAACATTGGATTTATATCCTGCCCTCCACTCCGAATCCCATAGTGACTCACAATCTCCTTTATCTTTCTCCCCCACAACAGACACCCTGTGTGGTGGGTGGGGTTGAGAGGGTTCTCCCAGAAGCTGCCCTTTCAAGGACAACTCCTATGACAGCTTCGGCTGACCCAAGGCCATTCCAGCAGCTGCAAGTGGAGGAGTGGGGAATCAAACCCGGTTCTCCCAGAGAAGAGAGCTATGGCTGACCCAAGGCCATTCCAGCAGCTGCAAGTGGAGGAGTGGGGAATCAAACCCGGTTCTCCCAGAGAAGAGAGCTATGGCTGACCCAAGGCCATTCCAGCAGCTGCAAGTGGAGGAGTGGGGAATCAAACCCGGTTCTCCCAGAGAAGAGAGCTATGGCTGACCCAAGGCCATTCCAGCAGCTGCAAGTGGAGGAGTGGGGAATCAAACCCGGTTCTCCCAGAGAAGAGTCCGCACACTTAACCACCACACCAAAATAAAGTGCACAATTGTATCATCCCAAAACCATTCCCCCACCCCACCCCCCACCAGTCCATGGAAAAATTGCCTTCCGCAAAACCGGTCCCTGGTGCCAAAAAAGTTGGGGACCACTGTACTATATTATAGAAATCTTTGCCAGCACAAAAAAATACTCCAACAGGAATGATACGCAGATCATCTTATATGTCAGAAATTTTATTCAGAACGTAAGCTTTCGTGTGCATGCACACCTTCTTTTTGACCCAGGTTTATTAGCGATAGAATAATTAACAGGCATTCTCACATTCTGGCATGTTACTGCTTTATGGTTTCCCACGCTAATTCAACCCAGATCAAAGGTTTTCTGAATTGGTTAATTTGACTATTCTGCTATTGGTTTTTAACATTGTACCACTTGGCGTTCCAAACCCCACCAGCCATATGTGGCTCTGTTTACTGTCCTCATTCCTCGTCTGAAGAAGTGTGCATGCACACGAAAGCTTACATTCTGAAGAAAACTAAGTTGGTCTTAAAGGCGCAATCGACTCCTATTTTGTTCTGCTACTTCAGACCAACGCGGCTGCCTATTTGGATGCGTCAGAACTTGTTATTCCAGTAGACTTGAATGCTACCGTTCACTCATCAACCACTGGGTCTCTCATTTGTGACCTCAGAGGTTTAACAATGTGCAAAGCAGGTTAAGATGTCCATATCCCGCAGTACTAAGGCAACAACTGACCTTATTGAGATACAGGAGAACAGCCAGGCCACCGCGCTATCTGGCCTGGGATTATCTACTCTCGACAGGAAGCGCTCTCAAAGGTCTTGTGACCTTTCCCAGTCCCAGTCACTTGAGATCCTTTTAACTAAAACAGGCCAAAGATTTGGTCTGAAACTTCCCATATGCAACGTACAGTCTCGAGATGCTACCCCTGGATCAGCTAGGGTTTCCAACCCTCAGGCAGCGGCTGGAGATCTCCCAGAATGACAACTAATCTCCAGACAATAGAGATCAGTTCTCCTGGGGGGGAAATGGCTACTTTGGAGAGTGGACTTTCTGGCATTATATCCAGTTGAAGCTCCTCCCCTTCCTAAACCTTTTCAGGCTCCACAACCAAATCTCCCTTTCTGTGATGGTAGCGTCCCATAAAAATTCGAAAGCTTGTCAAGAGAGCCAGTTTGGTGTAGTGGTTAAGTGCGCGGACTCCTACCTGGGAGAACCGGGTTTGATTCCCCGCTCCTCCACTTGCAGCTGCTGGAATGGCCTTGGGTCAGCCATAGCTTTCACAGGAGTTGTCCTTGAAGGGGCACCTGCTGAGAGAGCCCTCTGAGTCCCACCCACCTCACAGGGTATCTGTTGTGGGGGGAGAAGATATAGGAGATTGTAAGCCACTCTGAGTCTCTGATTCAGAGAGAAGGGCGAGGTATAAATCTACGGTCGTCTCCTTCTTCATCTCATTGCTGCTTGACTTGAGAGCCAATGTGGCATAGTGGGTAAGAGTGTCATACTAGCAGCTGTGAGACCCAGGTTCAAATCCCACTTTGTGCCATGGAAGTTCGCTGGGTGACACTGGGCCAGTCACAAGCCCTCAGCCTTAACCTACCTAACAAGGTCATTGTGAGGATGAAATGGAGGACAGGAGAAAGCAATGCAAGGGGCTTGGGATCTCCACTGGGGAGAAAGACAGTCTGTAAGTGGATTAAATAAATATAACTAAATGCCATTTGATCGACTGAGAAAGATACGGCCCTTGAGGATTTTGTGGCTCTGGGGTCCACTCCCACATCAACCTAGGGTTGCCTTTACTTGGTCTGTGACCGTAAATAAATGGACAGACTGACTGACTAGGGTTGCCACCAGCTCCAACTCAGGAAATATTTGGGGACTTTGGGGGTGGAGTCAGGAGACTTTGGGGGTGGAGTCAGGAGAATTTTGGGGTGGAGTCAGGTTGTGACAAGTATGACTGAACTCTGAAGAGAGTTCAGACAATCACATTCCTTTCAAAGGCCTTCTATTGGAAATAATGGAGGATGGGGACACCTTCTTTCGGAGCTCATAGCATTGGACCCCCAATCCAATATTTTTGTAACTTGGGGGAAGCTTTGAGGAGAGACACTGGATGCTATGCTGAAAATTTGGTGCCTCTACCTCAGAAACAGCCCCCCCCCCACATGCCCACAGATTGATTCTCCATTATATCTTATGGGGACCCAACTCCATAGGGTATAATACAGTGCCCAGAGGATATTCCAACCTAGGGTTGCCAGATCTGTGTTGAAAAATACCTGGAGATTTGAGGGTGAATCTGGGAGAGGGCGGGGTTTGAGGAGGGGAGGGGCCTCAGCATGGTCCAATGCCCTCGAGTCCACCCTCCAAAGCAGCCACTTTCTCCAGGGGAGCTGATCTCTGCCAGCTGGAGAGCAGTTGTAAAAGCGAGAGATCTCCAGGCCCAGCCTGGAGACTAGCACCAATAAAAAAGGAAAGTCACAGATAGAAGGCAAAGCAACAGTACAGAACCATGGCTGATCAGAAACGCCACTTACGTAGTTAGAAATTTTTCTTATGATATCTTACATATTGCTTCATAAGCTCATACGAAGGGTGCAATAATCCTTGACAAAGATACAAAAATCCATTTTTGCAAAAGTCCCTAGGTTCTTAAAAAGAGTTAGGGTTGCCAAGTCCAATTCAAGAAATATCTGGGGACTTTGGGGGTGGAGCCAGGAGACTTTGGGGGTGGAGCCAGGAAACATTAGGAGTGGAGCCGAGATCAAGGCTGTGACAAGCATAATTGAACTCCAAAGGGAGTTCTGGCCGTCACATTTAAAGGGACGGCACACCTTTTCAATTCCTTCCTTCCATGGGAAATAATGAAGGATAGAGGCACCTTCTTTTGGGGCTCATAGAATTGGACCCCCTGGTCCAATCTTTTTGAAACTTGGGGGGTATTTTGGGGAGAGGCACTAGATGCTATGCTGAAAATTTGGTGCCTCTACTCCAAAAAACAGCCCCCCCCCCGAATCCCAGATACCCGCAGATCAATTTTCCATGATGTTCTATGGGAATAAATCTCCATAGAGAATAATAGAGTTCCCAGCAGACATTTCCCTCCCCTCCCCCCACTTTCTGACGACCCTGAAGCGGGGGGAGGACCTCCAAACCGGGGGATCCCCTGCCCCCACCTGGGGATTGGCAACCCTAACGTTTCTCCATCTTACGGGGAAAGAGCCCCAAGCGTTTTCGCCTTTCTTCATGGGGAAAGCCTTCCAACCCTTGAATCGTTCTAGTTGTCCTTTGCTGGACTTTTCCCAATGCTATGAAATCTTTTTTTTTTTGGGAGGTGGGGTGACCAGAATTGTACACAGTACTCCAAATGAGGCCGCACCATCGAATTATTTATGATGAAGTTAGGCCTCGGCCCAGGAATTATAGGCCACGTTCCCTTCAGATATTTGGTCAGCCTGGCCTTCCCCGGTTTGCCACTTCTGTTTTCTGCAGCTCATCAACTAGCAGGCAGCACTTAATTACAAAGACTGGAGGGGGGGGGGAGACTTGGGGAGGGAGGAAGCAAGGAGGGTCTTGTTTTATCTCCTTCAAACAGGGCCTCGGTGGCGAGCATTTGTTATCTTGGGTGTGAAATGTAGGCCGACAACAATTAATGTTTCCTACCCCGGCAGCCCTCTGCTGCTTTCGTGGGGGGGGGGGGAAGAGGGAGAAGGGGGGAGGCCAGGCTGGCTGAAGCACTGCAATTCGTCTCCTGCAGCCACGCAGGGCCCGGGGCCTGGCCTGTCACTCAAGATGTGCCAGGCAGAAGAAGACTAACAGCGGCAGCTGACAGACCCCGGCCGGGGCCTCCCCAGAGCTTCCCCCCCCCCTCCATGATAAAGCGCCCCTGCTTTGTGCTGTAATCAGCTTGCAAGACATGCATTACTTCCTAATGGGAGCCGTGTTTAAACAAGTGTATAGAACACATCTGGCCGAGCCCTGGGATTTGAAAGCGGTGTGACCAATTCAACATCTGAAAGTTAAATTAATGGGAAAGAGTTTAATTGTGAGTAAACAATGCCGCATTAAGGAGCAGTAAACACAGCAGTGGGGCACAGAAGAAGACGAAGTGTTCCGTCACAGATGTGGGCTGCTTCGGTGCTTTCCTTAATGATCTGTCCCCAGCTGTACCTTATGACTGTGTTAATTCACTAAGAAACACCTCCCTTTCTCCAGAAGAAGAAGAAGAATTGAAGAAGAATTGCAGATTTATACCCCGCCCTTCTCCCTGAATCAGAGACTCAGAGCGGTTTACAATCTCCTATGTCTTCTCACCCCACAACAGACACCCTGTGAGGTGGGTGGGGCTGAGAGGGCTCTCACAGAAGCTGCCCTTTCAAGGACAATTCTGCTACGGCTGACCCAAGGCCATTCCAGCAGGTGCAAGTGGAGAAGTGGGGAATCAAACCCGGTTCTCCCAAATAAGAGCCCATGTACTTAACCACTATACCAAACTGGCTCTCTGTACTCTAAACTGTACACTTTTTAAAGCAGGAACTGCACTCTCTCTGTACTCTGAAGATCATTTGTAATTCTAGGAAATCTCCAGGCCTCACCTGGAGGTTGGCAAAATTAACTTGAACTAGGCTGGCAGCCCTTCCTTCCTTCCTTCCTTCCTTCCTTCCTTCCTTCCTTCCTTCCTTCCTTCCTTCCTTCCTTCCTTCCTTCCTTCCTTCCTTCCTTCCTTCCTTGCGACTCTCAAACACCTGACATTCACGTCTTACTGCTCTGATGCTTATTCTCTGTGGCTCTTACAGTAAGTATGGCCATCCCGATCCAGTCTCAGGTGTATTTAGTGCTCCGTTATCTATGCAGCTTGACTCTAATTAGATCTTCCTGGCAACACCATCCCACCCTCTACCTCTACGTAATGGCCGGTGACTTCTGAAGAAGTGTGCGCACACATGAACACTTCAACACAGGGGGAAAAAACTTTGTTGGTCTCAATGGTGCCGCAGGATTCAAACTTTGCTATGTTAGAGAACCTTATAGGTTCAAGATTGGTGGAACGTACTTTTAAGCAGGGGTGGAATTCTAGCAGGAGCGCCTTTGCATAGTAGGCCACACACCCCTGATGTAGCCAATCCTCCAAGAGCTTACAAGGCTCTTCTTACAAGGACCTATTGTAAGCTCTTGGAAGATAAGCTACATCAGGTGGGTGTATAAGGCATGAGTTAGAGATTGGGAGGCAGCACTCCCCCCAATTATGAACTCAAGAGTCAAAAATTGTTGAGATCAGGGCTTTTTGGGGTAGCAAAAGCCCAGCAGGAACTCATTTACATATTAGGCCATAACCCCTGATGTCACCATTGTCTCACACAGGGCTTTTGTGTAGAAAAAAGCCCAGCAGGAACTCATTTGCATATTGGCCAAACCCTTGATGTCGCCATTGTTTTGTGCAGGGCTTTTCTGTAGAAAGACCCCAGCAGGAACTCAATGGCACACCCCCTGTCACCAAGGCTGGCACCAATACTCTGCTCTGGTAAGACCTCACCTGGAGTATCGTGTTCAGTTTTGGGCACCACATTTTAAGGAAGATATAGACAAGCTGGAACGGATCTAGAGGAGGGCGACGAAGATGGTGAGGGGTCTGGAGACCAAGTCCTATGAGGAAAGGTTGAAGGAGCTGGGGATGTTTAGCCTGGAGTGGAGGCAGCTGAGAGGTGATATGTTCACCATCTTCAAGGACTTGAAAGGCTGTCATCTAGAGGATGGGGTGGAATTGTTTTCTGTGGCCCCAAAAGGTAGGACCAGAACCAACGGGGTTGAAATTAAATCAAGAGTTTCCAGCTCAACATTAGTAAGAACTTCCTGACAGAGCGGTTCCTCAGTGAAAAAGGCATCCTTGGGAGGTGGCGGGCTCTCCTTCCTTCCTTGGAGGTTTTTAAACAGAAGCTAGATGGCCATCTGACAGCGATGAGGATCCTGTGAATTGAGGGGGAGGTATTTGTGAGTTTCCTGCATTGTGCAGGGGGTTGGACTAGATGACCCTGGAGGCCCCTTCCAACTCTATGATTCTATGATTCTAAGGCACCCAGAACTGCATTCCTGTGTGTTTCTGCTAAAAAAAAAAGCCCTGAAGGTAACTCACAGTAATTCAGCTTAAGAGGGAACATTGCTCCCTTTCTGGGCTGCCAACACCATGTTGGGAAATTCCTGGAGATTTAGGGGCATAGTCAGGGTGGGGTGCATAGTGGGGGAAGGAAGGAGCTCAACATGGATTCGATGCCTTAGAGTCCACCCTTCGAAGCACTTGTTTCCTCCAAGGAAACCGATCTGCGTTATCTGGAGATCAGTTTTAATTCTGGAGAACTCCAGGTCTTACCTAGAAGTTAGCAACCCTACCGCCAAAAGGGGGGGGGGAGCGGGGAGACAGACCAACACCCAACATCCAGGTTCAAGTTAACACGTAACAAAAAGCTCCATTCTCGGTTGACAGGACTTTACCCATGTCATAATAAATACGTCGGAGTTATTGATGGCAATCACTGCTAATATTATTATGACCTCAATTAAGTGCGCTCTCTCTCTCTCTCTCTGGTTCTTTTTTTTCAGGCACATTAGCGACAAAAGGCCTCTGTTTTGCCTTGCTGCTCCTTCTTGGAGGCCCGCTTTCCATTAAAATCGAATTGATCAAACCTATTTGCCATTTCGCCGGGAGTGGATGGCTCTAATGGGTAATCTATCAGCATGGTGCCCTCTCTGCAAAGCTATTAACAGCTTTTGTTGTGGTGCCTCTCGGTTTTGAAACGTGCTGGGAGGTTCAAGAAGCCGAGGCCCTCCAATCTGTTCGGGATTGGCATGAGCTGTGACTTCTGGGGGCCTTCTTTTAATTACCCGGCGCTTCCTCTCACTCTGCCCCTCCACGGCCATATTTCTGACACTAAGTCAGTCTTTTATTTACCGATGAAACCCGGAGACGGCTAAATTAAAGCTGACTGGGGAAACGGCAGTGCCCTCCGCTTGCTCGCGAGGTGGGGTTTTTGAGCAGCGGACGTATCGTTTCTCCTCTTATATATCTGATCCCCTCATCTGAAGAAGTGTGTTTTTAGCACACGAAAGCTTACATTCTGAATAAAACTTAGTTGGTCTTAAAGATGCAACTTGACTCCTGCTTTGTTCAACTGCTTCAGACCGACAAGGCTGCCCTCTATCCTCTTATACATTTCCCCCCCCTTTTTCCCTGCCCCAAGCACTCTGTTGGAGTCTTCGCCACCAGAGTGGAGATCACTCAGCAGCAAGGCAAATAAATGGAGCTTAGAGGGTTTCTGCCCTTTGGCAAATTGGCAAATTGCGTTAGTTACAGAGCATACATGTGTAAAGTATGGCTCCACTGTTTGTTTGTCAGGGGGCCGCTTCCCCCCCCCCCCAAAGGGCACAGGGCGTGAATTTCTAGGGACAGCTTGTGCAGTTTGACTCAGGGAAGTTGGAGGCATTGCACCTATTAAAATAAAAGAAAGGAGCTAATGGAAAAAAAGACGGAGGGCGGGTAAACACAAGAGCCATCCACGAAAAGCTCCAATGTCAATAAAAGATGATCTGTGTTCTTACTGTCATCTTCTGGTCTATTAGACCTAAGCCAACTACTTTGGTTCTTTAAAGGTAAAGGTAGTCCCCCTGTGCAAGCACCAGTCGTTTCCGACTCTGGGGTGACGTCGCATCACGACATTTTCATGGTAGACTTTTTACAGGGTGGTTTGCCATGGCCTTCCCTAGTCATCTACATTATTATTATCATCATTATTATCATCATTTGTTTATTTATATTCTGCCCATTCCCCCGTTTGGGGGCTCAGAGCAGAGTACATCAAAATAGTAATGAAATCACAATAAAATCATAATAAAAACCAATTACGACATTTAGTAAAGTGCAACAGGATGGTTCAGCAAGATGATACAGCACAAAAAATAGTACCACAATACAGCCCCACAATACAGTAGGGCAGCCAGGGGGAGGTCAACCGATCGATTAGATAGATGCCCGCCGTCTCGTCCAAAAACCTGGCGGAACAGCTCCATTTTACAGGCCCTACGAAAGGCCAGCAAGCCAGGTAGGGCCCAGATCTCCATAGGGAGCTGATTCCATCAGGTCGGGGCCAGGACCGAAAAGATCCTGGCCCTGATAGAGACCAATTCCCATAGGGTATAATGGAGAATTGATCTGCGGGTATCTGGGGCTCTGGGGAGGGGGCTGTTTTTTGATGTAGAGGCTCCAAACTTTCAGCATAGCATCCGGTGCCTCTCTTCAAAACCTCCTCAAATTTCAAAAAGATTGGACCAAGGGGTCCAATTCTATGAGCCCCCAAAGAAGGTGCCCCTATCCATTATTTCCAATAGAGGGAAGGCATTTAAAAGGTGTGCAGTCCCTTTAAATGTGATGGCCAGAACTCCCTTTGGAGTTCAATCATCCTTGTAACATCCTTACTCCTGGCTCCACCCCCAAAGTCCCCAGATATTGGCAACCCTATTCTTCTCCAACGCCTGCTATGCTGGTAACTGGACTTGGAACCTTCTAGATGCCAAGATGTGTGTTCTGCCCTGGGGTACGCATTTTCCCGACCTCGGAAGGACGGAAGGCTGAGTCAACCTGGAGCAGGCTACCTGAACCCAGCTTCCGCCGGGGATTGAATTCAGGTCGTGAGCAGAGCTTGGACTGCAGTACTGCAGCTTTACCACTCTGCGCCACGGGGCTTCTCTTTGGTTCTTTACAAAATCATTAAAATCATTTTTTAAAAAGACTGGCTGCTGCCAATAGAAATTGTTTAAGTTTATGCAGTTCTGACCCCAGGTGAGCTGGTTATTAGACGGCACAATTCACATTTTGAAAGCTGTGAGATATGCTAAAATGTTTAACTTCCTCGGGGCTAACAGTCACAAATGTCCATGTTGGAAGTCAGCCCTGGGACAGTTTAATCATTTCTATGGAAGGACTGAGGCAGGGGTGGAATTCTAGCAGGAGCTCCTTTGCATATTAGGTCATGCCCCCCTGATGTAGCCCATCCTCCAAGAGCTTACAAAAAAAGAGCCTTGTAAGCTCTTGGAGAAGTGGCTACATCAGGGGGATGCGGCCTAATATGCAAAGGAGCTCCTGCTAGAATTCCACCCCTGACTGTAGACCACAAGAGAAGGTTTGGTAGTGGCTCTCAGAGGAAGAACCTCTGCTGTGGGACCTCCGCTGTGAACGTACGGAGTCACAGCAGACTTATGGAGACCTCATAGGGCTTCCAATAGGGTTGCCAAGTCCGACTCAAGAAATACCTGGGGACTCTGGGGGTGGAGCCAGGAGAGTTTGGGGGTGGGGGCAGGAGAGTTTGGGGGTGGAGCCAGAAGCAAGGTCGTGACAAGCAGAATTGAACTCCGAAGGGATTTCTGGCGATCACATTTAAAGGGACCGCACTCCTTTTAAATGCCCTCCCTCCGTTTGAAATAATGGACAGGGGCACCTTCTTTGGGGGCTCATAGAATTGGACCAATCTTTTTTGAAATTTGAAAGGATTTTTGAGGAGAGGTGCCAGATGCTATGCTGAATATTTGCTGCCTCTACCTCAAACAACAGCCCCCCCCCCAAGAGCCCCAGTTACCCACAGATGAATTTTCCATTATACTCTATGGGAAGCGGTCTCCATAGGGAATAATGGAGTGCCCAGAAGACATTTCCATCCCAACCCCACCCCCGCTTTCTGATGACCCCGAAGCAGGGGGATGGCCTCCAAACCGGGGGATCCCCCGCCCCCACCTGGGGATTGGTAGCCCTAGCTTCCAAGGCAAGAGATGTTAATAATAATAATAATAATAATAATAAAATTTCATTTATACCCCGCCCTCCCCGCCGGTGGTTCAGCGGTGGTTTGCCATTGCCTGCCTCTGCGTATCAACCCAGGACTTCCTTGGTGGTCTCCCATCTGAGCACAAAGCTGAAGACCCACTCTCTTTTGCAGGGTGCGTTTTGATGCCCTCCCTTCTAATGTATTGCAAGGAAGATGCTGCATATACTCAGAAAAGGACGTTGAAACTGTCACTCACATTCTTTCACATTGTGAGCTCGATTCCAGAGAGAGACAGCAGTTAATGTTTTCATTACTCTCTAAACTGAAACCTCTGGATAATGATCTGCAAAATTTGCAGATGTCGTGCTCCTGAAATACTTACTGGAAGATGCTAAGAAGTCTGTCTCAGGCAGTAGCAAAATATTGTTTTTTTAAGCTATAGATCAGTGGGCGTTTTTAACAAAGTAGACACAAAGGTTGGTTAATAATGCTATTTTTAAGGTTCAACATTGGTGGAATTTGAATATGAGAATGCTTTTATGTAGCCGGAAATTGTGGCCTGTGACTAGGAGATTTTGTATATTGTTATTGCTGGTCAATTGACCATAATAAATTGGAAATTGGAAGGCCGCACCTGCTTAGCTTCCAAGAGATGAGGTAAAAAAAAAAAAAAAGTAAAGGTGCAAGCAGCAGTCGTTTCCGGCTCCGGACTGACGCTGCTTTCACAACGTTTTCATGGCAGACTTTTTACGGAGTGGTTTGCTATTGCCTTCCCCAGTCACCTACACTTTCCCCCCAGCATGCTGGGTACTCATTTTTCCAACCTCGGAAGGATGGAAGGTTGAGTCAACCTCGAGCCGGCTACCTAAACCAAACTTCTGCCGGGATCGAACTCTGGTCATGAGCAGAGCTTAGGACTGCAGTACTGCAGCTTTACCACTCTGCGCCACGAGGCTGGTCACGGAGCAGATGAGATCAGGCTAACTTGGACTCCTCTTTTCTTGATATAACTCTTTCTTTGGACCGGTGGTGGAGAAGAAGCGTGAACGCACCACCCCCTCCACACCACTAGTTGACTTAAAAAGGAGGCCCAAGTTTGGTAAAGTGTGGGAAATGCAACCTGGGGTGCCAGTGGATGGTAATTCCACCTCCTCCTGAGAGAATTCCACCCTGTCGGTTTTCTTAACTGGGATAATCAGTGATTTAAAAAAAAAAAAACCACCTTAAACAAACAAGTACTGTCCCTTTTAACCAACTTGCATGATGAGTTGCCCAGAGAACAGCTGGGGACAGCCTCATCCATCTTCTTTTCTGTAACAGGGCTCTTCCCACCGGACCTCTTGCTGAGAAGCACTTTAGAAGCCCACCTTCTACCCCACACTTTCCCCCCCCCTCTCCAGGAGACCTTAGGGTGGTTCCCCCCCCCCTCCTCTCCTCCTTCTTTTCCTCCTCCAAAGGCATTTAATGGACGGGTAAACATCCAACGGGGGCTAAACAGCGGAGGGACGCTCACTTAGCACTGCCTGGGTGATATTGATGGAGGTGACCTTTCAACTAGCATCGTCTTAATACAGTCTGTCATTCATATGCCGTCTGGAGACCAAAATCAATAAAGAGTGAGAATGGACTTCCACAGTAGGTAGGAAGAGGGGAAATAATAAAGAAAATGAAGCTGTAGGCTCGTGGAGGGGATAAGGTTTTTTTTTTTTTGCATAGGAACTTACTGCTTCTGGTATGCATGTGTGTTTGCAACCATTAATTACTACTCAATCTCACGCGGGGGCAGTGACAATTTCTTTTCTTTTCTTTTTTTTCAAGGACACAAGAAGAGCCCTGCTGGATCAGGCCAGTGGCCTATTTCGTCCAGCATCGTTTCTCCCATAGAATCGGGTCGTTTTGTAGAAAAATAGGTGGTGGAGCTTATTAGCATAATTCATTAGCATATGCCCCCCCCCAGCCAAAAGCAACACGATGCAAGAAAGGAGACCCCTGAGCGAGGCCTGCCTGGGCTGGCTAGAGATCCAGCCAGCCCAAGCAGGCCTCGCTTGCCTGGGGCTCTCCCACTTCAAGTCAAAAGGCCAGCAAGCCAACCGCCACCCAAAATCACAAAAGAAGAAGATATTGGATTTATATCCTGCTCTCCACTCCAAAGAGTCTCAGAGCGGCTCACAATCTCCTTTACCTTCCTCCTCCACAACAGACACCCTGTGAGGTGGGTGGGGCTGGAGAGGGCTCTCACAGCAGCTGCCCTTTCAAGGACAACCTCTGCCAGAGCTATGGCTGACCAAAGGTCATGCTAGCAGGTGCAAGAGGAGGAGTGGGGAATCAAACCCGGTTCTCCCAGATAAGAGTCCGCACACTTAACCACTACACCAAACTGGCTCTCCAAAAGAAGTGGAGAAAAGGTGGTGCAGGCTTCTCCAGGGGTTAATGAGGGCTGGCAAAGTCCCCGGTGGCTGGCTGGCGGCCCGCTTTCCTAATCCAGGGATTGTTATGCAGCTGCACTTGCTGTCCAATGGACAAGGTAGGTGGGGAGGAGCAGGGCGAACCCTCAGAAAGGTTCAGGAACTGCACTCCTGTGAGCTCCTGCTGAATCTGAGGCCTGCATAGAACTACATGACTTATTGTAGCATGACCTGAATGGCCTCGGCTAGTATGATCTTGTCGGATCTCAGAAGCTAAGCAGGGTTGGCCCTGGTTAGTCTTTGGGCGGAAAGCTAGCAAGGAAGTCCAGGGTCATCATGCAGAAGCAGGCAATGGCAAACCACCTCTGACCGCCTCTTGCCCTGAAAACCCTGCAGGGGTCGCCATATCTCAGCTGCGACTTGAGGGCACTTTCCCATCCAAGTGCTAACTGATGTAGCTTCCAAGATCTGATGAGACTGGGCTAGCCTGGGCTATCGGGGGTGAGGCAAGCAGTAGAGCAGGGGTGTCAAACATGCAGCCCAGGGGGCTGAATCAGGCCCCTGGAGGGCTCCTATCAGGCTCCTGAGCAACTGGCTGTCATCTGCTTCCTTCTCCCTCTCTCTTGCTTCCTTCTGCGTCACAGCTTACTTTGCAAGGCTTGCTCGATCGGACAGGAGCAAAACCTCTGTTTTCTCCATTGGCTGAGGCTCCTCCCTCGGGAAGGAAGTGGGGGAGGCAGAGCTTGCTCTGCCAGGCTCTCTCAGTCGCACAGCAGAGTTACTGAGCCAAGCCTCTCATCCTTCTATTGGCTGAGGCTCCACTCCTCCTGGTCCCCTGGGGAAGGAAGGAAAGAGCCAGAGCTTCCTTTGCCCAGTTCCCTGAATCCCATGGGGGAAATACAAAGAAAGCACCTTTAAGACCAACGAATGCTAATGTTTTAAGCATGTGTTGTTATTTTTTTTTAATCGCTAATTGTGTTTGTCTGTGTCCTTTATAAAGTTTATATCTCTGCTACCTAATCTTAAATAGGTACACACATGATGATGATGATGATAATAATAATAATAATAATAATAATAATAATAATAATAATAATAATAATTTTATTTATATCCTGCCCTCCCCACCTCGGCAGGCTCAGGGCGGCTAACAACATTTTATAAAAACATACGGTAGTTAAAAGCCTTTAAATTTAACAATATAAAACAGTGAACACTAACTTAACAACATTAAAACAATCCAGTAAGTACGATTATTCAGCAGTATAGGTCTTCAAACTGCATTGGCGGATCCTTAATTGCCGATCTTCTTAGCAGTCCACGTGTGCAAGCTTAAACAAGGCGGTCTTGCAGGCCCTGCGGAACTGATCCAGGTTCCGCAGGGCCCACACCTCCTCGGGGAGTCGGTTCCATAGGGTAGGGGCCGCGATTGAGAATGCCCGTACCCTAGTATTCTGGTATTTAGTCTCCTTCGGCCCAGGGATGGTCATTAGATTTTTCCCAACTGACCTCAGTGCTCTCTGGGGTTCATACGGGAAAAGACGGTCCCTCAGGTAGGCAGGTCCTCGGCCATATAAGGCTTTAAAGGTAATGACCAACACTTTGTACTGGACCCGGTATATGATCGGCAGCCAGTGCAGTTCACGTAGCCCCGGCCGTATATGTTCCCGTTTTGGGAGTCCCAACAACAGCCTGGCCGCCGCGTTCTGCACCAGCTGCAATCTCCGAGTCCGGCACAGAGGTAGCCCCAAGTAGAGGGCATTACAGTAGTCCAATCTTGAGGTGACCGTTGCATGGATCACTGTTGCGAGGTCCCGGCGCTCAAGGAAAGGGGCCAACTGCCTTGCCCGCTTCAGATGGAAGAATGCTGACTTGGCAGTGGCTGCTATCTGGGCCTCCATCGATAATGAAGGCTCCAGTAAAACACCCAGGCTCTTTACCTGGTGCGCTGCTTTCAATGGCGCACCATCGAAGGCCGGGAGAGCTATTTCCCTTCCCAGAGCGCCGCGACCCACGCAAAGGACCTCTGTCTTCGCTGGGTTCAACTTCAGCCCACTCAGCCTGAGCCATGTCGCAACAGCCTGTAAGGCCCGGTCGAGATTCCCTGGTGCGGGGTCGGGCCAGCCGTCCATTAGTAGATAGAGCTGGGTGTCATCTGCATATTGATGGCAACCCAGCCCAAACCGCCGGGCAATCTGGGCGAGGGGGCGCATATAGATGTTGAACAACATCGGGGAGAGCACTGCTCCCTGGGGCACCCCACAGTCCAGTGTGCGCCTCCGGGACCGTTCACTCCCGATAGCCACCCTCTGTCCCCAACCCAGGAGAAAGGGGTATGTTGGGCCACTGATCTGGCCCAACACACCCCAGCCCAAGAAGGTCTCATTTATGTCTGATCAGGCCAGGGGTTGTTTTGTAGAAAAATAGGTGGTGGAGCTCATCTAGGGATTGTTAGGCAGCTGCACATACTATTCAATGGACAAGGAGATGGAACTCTCAGAGGAGGAGAAGAAACTCTCAGAAGGAGGAGGTGGAACTATTCAATGGACAAGGAGGTGAAACTCTCAGAAGGAGGAGGAGGAACTCTCAGAAGGAGGGGGGAACTCTCAGAAGGAGGGGGAACTCTCAGAAGGAGAAGGTGGAACTCTCAGAAAGGTTCAGGAGCTGTGCTCCTGTGAGCTCCCACTGAATCTGAGGCCTGGATCCGACCCTTATAACAAATGAGTTTGACATCCCTTTTTTAATAGAAGGAATGGCTATTAAGTTATTATTTAATGGCTTGGCATCAGGAGGTGTGATTTATTTTTCTTCTGCAAACCACCACCCCCCCCCAAAAAAAAAACCTGACTATCTCACAGTTTTTTTAACCTCCAGCTCACACATTTTTGCCTTAGTTCAGGAAGGATGGCCTCAGAGCAAACTAACCTACGCAGCAGCCAAATCGCTCGATCACAACTTTAACGTCAGTAGCTCACGAAGCAGAATTTGTGCTCGCCAGACCCCACAGCTTAGAGGGAGCATCTCATGGGATAAAGAGAGAGACGCTCACGTCCTATCCTGGACCTTATACTAGACCACAGCTACTTTGCAGGAAATGGCATTACAGAGATATACCACGTGAAATAATCCTCGTAGTTAAACACATCATATCAAGAAGAACGGCTGACCACCATACCCCACAGCTATCTATCACAGGGAATACAATTTCAATGCCCCACCCCCCGAATGATTTACCATCCCTCCAGCGGGAGAAACATAAATCCTACCTCTTTGCACGGTTTCGGTCTCTCGTGATTCGCCGTCTTTTAAAAAAATATATAGGAAATCTAAATGAACGCATAATTGAACGACTACAGAGACTCGTTCTGGAGTTTCGAAATCTAAATGTATTAGCCTCATAAAATGCCTCATTAATCTGGGTGCCTTAAATGACACTCTAGTCCGGTAATGAGGTATTATGTGTTGGAAATATGTGTTGGTGAAAAATGGGTGTTGTAGGAAATATGCTTTGGGGCAGAGGAGGTGTGGGAAAATACAGTTCATCAATATATGAGATTTGAGATAGAGGGAGGGAGGGAGAGCAAGAGAGAGAAGTGCACACATATGTATATATGAATGCATGCATACTTCTTTTTAACAAGTTCTCTTTCTTTACTAAACTGGGGCGGGGGGGGGGATATTGCAAAACCATCGCTATTGATGGGTACAGCTTTTAGCAAGTCAGAGGTGAGATTTCTTCATGTACTACATTCCTTCTTGTCACCCCCGCAGTTTATTCGCAGTTGATAGCACTCTTCTTACAAATTTTTTAGTGCATTCCGCCCCCTCCCCTCCAATTTTCCTCCAAGGAGCTCAGGGTAGCATACATGACTCTTCCTTCCCTATACTGCAGTCCCGAGAAGCCTTTAAAAGAGGTTCGGCTGAAAGAGAACAACTGGCTCAAGGACACCCTGTAGCCTGACCACCAGGCCTCATTTTGGGCAGGAGC